>NC_134487.1:183130189-183222876 GCF_040206685.1 Ascaphus truei
CCATACAATATCAACAATTACATCTATCTAATTTTAAAATACATTATACACACATTTATGCATAGCAGCATAGACAAAGTAATTTAAAACACATAAAATCAAGCTTTTAAAACAACATCATTTCTTACCCTGTATGTATATATCTCTCTAGACATACATACATACATACAGTGGCAAGAAATGATATACCACAAATAAAAAAATACACATGTTAAAAAAGCATTAAAAAAAATTAACAAGTTAAATAAAATACATTTCTTTAGTTCACTTACCATTACATGACCCCACCGACTCCCATTGAACAGCTTACTCACGAACCAATCCACCAGGCACAGGAACCCATAAAATAAAAAACCATAAAAAAATAAGCATTAAATTAAAAATCCAAATCAATCCACGGGTCTTGTAATTGTAATCCATCTTCATCTGTATTCTTCTTTCTTCTATCTTCTTCCGGGGTCTTCTTCCCGTCTTCGGCCACGCCCTGGCCTTCTTCTTCTGTAGGAGGTCCTTCCTCCTCGGCGGCTGGCTTCAAACTGAGACGACATAGGCTTTTAAAGGCCTATGACGTCACATTTTCGTCATATGGTTCCCACGGCCCAGATTGGGCCGTGAAAACCATGTGTTTTGGCCGATAAAAAAAAAATGATGACGTCACTTAAAGGCAATGAAAGCACAGCCAATCAGAATGGCTTTGCTTCAATTGCCTTTAAGATGACGTCATGAAAAGAAACATGGCCGTCCTCACATGGCATAGCACATAGTGGGGGTGGGTGAAGGGGGTATTAGCCCCAACGGTGGTTGTTTAGGGCTTGCGGGTGGGTAGCGGGAGGCCTTAACCCCTTCATGACCGTAGCGGTATTAACTGCTATGGTCGTGAAGGGGTTAAGTGCACCCGCAACCCCCCCGCAAGCCCTAAACAAACAACAAGGGCCAAATACCCCCTTCACCCACCCCCGCTACCCACAATAAAGCTGGCATGGTGGGTTAACCCCTTCATTGCCTTAGCGGTTAGCCGCTAAGGTAATGAAGTGGGCTGTACATGCATTTTTCCTGCCTCGGATGCATACCGGGGGGCTCCGGTGCTGGTATCAGCTCCGGAGACCCCGGCATCAATCACAGACAGGAAAAAGGCCTGATTTTTTCAAAGTGTCACCCTTGCCGATGCTTCTCCTCCACCAACTTGCCAACTTTAGTTGGCGGGCTGGATTCCCGATAAACTCTCCATTCTGGAGTGCCGACCAGCCGCGAAAAGCTGATCGGGGCTACCTGAAGTCCACCGAGTTCAAAAAGTGCCAATAAGTGGCTTATCGGCAGCCGGCTGCCGATAATTTTTTATCGGGAAAAAAGTTGCCGATAATTCCCACTTATCGGCGCTTACTGAATCGGGAGAGCAAAAAATGCCGAAAAATGCCTTATCGGCGCTTACTGCATAGAGCCCTTAGTCAGTAGCAGTGGCAACAATGACCTTCCACACATCTATTAGGTTCCAGCACTACACCCCTGATGACAAGGGCACGCACGCACGCACACACGCACACACGCACACTATATTTATGTTTGATGCTGTAAAGCAATGCACAGTGCTTAGATTTGTGAAATCTATTTCAATAAACCCAAAAACTCCAGGTGAACTTTGTAGAAAACAGGGGGAAAAAAATCATTAAACATCCTGCTGATTGCTGCGGCCTAATTTAATCAATACAAGCCCTGAGGTCTGGGGAGAGGGTTAAGCCATTTGGTGCATAAATCATGCTACTTCTGACACCTGAAATCCAAGCAGAATACAAACGGAAAACCTGAGACTTCTCCCTGAGTAGAAGAAGGGTTGAGATGCACCCTGAGGCTGACAACAGAAAATGAAGGGGAATTGTTTTTTTGGGGTTTTTTTGCAGGTGTATAATAAAAGGATAGAAACATTCTCACATTCTGCTTACCCCTGCATAATGTTTTAAATACAAAGGACTCTGGAAAGCTAGCACTTCCAGACGATGCATAAAACAATTGATTTTAGGGATGTTTACATAAGAAGGTAAAAATAGCGAGGTGTTCTGGTTAAAAAGAGGACAACAAAGAGATGTTTCATAAACACTATGGGGGTTATGCACAAAGCAGTGATAAGTGTTTTTAAGTGAGATAAATGCCTTTATTTCTCAATATTGCGTGCAGCGCGATTCACAAAGCAGTGATAACACTGCAGTATCGTGCTTAAAAGGCTTATTATCACCAAAACACAGTCATTGCTAAAACATTTGCGCCATAAAGCATTTATCTCACTTAACAACACTTATCACTGCTTTGTGCATAATATGTGAGGGTGTGTGAGGATCTTACACTGCAGTTTCTAATTCCCTCTAGTTAGGAATACAGTGCCAATGAGTTACTAAGGTTACAGATATATACAGTAGACTTTATATATGCACCAACAATTCATTTACTGTACTTGCAAATGTGTGTGAGTGGTTGTCTCTAATACATTGTCTGTATCTGGAACACTTTCTAGGAGTGTTAAGAAACTCAACCCTACAAATTTCACAAGGAAACAGCTACTGTCCAGGAGCAGCTGTCCTTTGTTTCCCAGTTAGCCCATGTTTGTTGAACTGCATCAAAATTAACTGTAGATTAAAGGCTTGCTACAAATCAGTAAATCTATGTTTTATATTAAGCAAAGTATGACAGGTTACATTTTTAGAGCGTGGGGATATGTATCAAGTGTCACAGACAGGTACAAATTGCATCCTGTTTACTCTGCTTCACTTCGTGCCACTTGCGTTACTGGGCATTTTCAGGAGTGGTTATATCAGTTACTGTAAATTAAATATTATAATGAGATTTGTCAAAATTTGCATCTATTACTGGTACAGTAGTAGATGCATAGAATAGTCTTCTAGTATAAGTGGTTCAAAAGATACAGCAAAAGAACTAAAGAATGCTTGGAATAGAGACAATTCACCATACAGTGGTAAGTGGTACTGGATAAAGATCTCCGTAATAGCATATTGTATGATTTTGCAGCAAGTAGAGAAAAGGGGCAGATTGTGTGGAACATATGTCCCTTTATCTGCCTTCAAGTTATAAGATACACTGATCACAGTGCCTAATGTGCAATCAGAGAATAATGTCTTTATATTCTTTATATTCTATGTTGTGAATTCACTTCCCCAAACCTGAGGATAGTTTAGTCCCTTAGTATTGATTTAAATTAAATGGACATGAACTAACTTTTATTTATATGTACGTTTCTACATTGTTGTTGTTTATATTATATTATATCATATCCTCACCTTGGTGCGCACCTGTGCTTTCTTTCTTGATTTAAATTAAGCTGATTTCTTCTCCAGCTGCTTCACAACATATTGAAGAGCAAGTAGAGGATTATGCAGTTGTGATAAACACAATGTTACTTTGTTTTAACTGATTTTGAAGACAATGCAGCAGAAATAAGTTACAGAACATGGCAAGGAGAATCAGCTTAAATCAATCCTGAACACATAATGCTATCACAGCGGGATTATCCCTCCTTGGATGTACGGCGTAGACAGTCCTAATGCGCTTTTCCAAAGCCACTAAGAAGATTTCAATAAATGTATTTGAGCAAAATAACATGTAGTGGGAGGAACAGACCTGATGAACCATGAAAAAGCTGACACTGCAAGAAGCATATGTCCATCTTGTCCCAATATTATGAAGTCACCCAACAGAGGGATACCTTTGGTTGGCTATAAGGGCCTTCTGATTCTAAATTGTTTGCTTGCCCCATTGTGAGAGCAGCAGAAGTATTGCACATAAGAACATACATTATGTATTCCCAATAGTCTATGAAGATCACAATTCTGTGACAGGTCGATTGCAGTAGAGGATTCTAGGTGCAATGCAGAACAATGTATCAGTAGGGCAAGATAGCCAGAGCATATAAACTGGACTTTGTGCTAATAAACTATTGTATTTAACACGGCATCATTCTTGATAAACTATTGTAGAGGTGAGTAAGCTGGACTTGGTAAAGTTATAAGCTCAGGTGTAGCAAACAATGATACACTTGGCAAATACAGTAGCCAAAGTCCAATTAAAAGGTAGTTATTCTGTGCTTGAAAATATCCTCAACATGATTAACAAAGGGTAAAGACTTTAAATCTAATTTTAAAGTATGTATTATGTTTGAACTCCAATAACAGAAAAGACAGAACCCTTACAGAAAGAGATAAAAAAAAAAAAGAATTATACATATTGTAGAATAGACTAGTGCATCAGATGTTGATCCTCTGTAAGTATTTTACTATGTCACAATCAGAAATTAACTTGTAACAGCAAAAGCTCAATCAAAGTAACAGGCTGAAAAGGCACAAAGCTATTCAATATGCCGTGAAGCTGCCTTCTCTGTGCTGCAGAAGAGATCAGCTCAATTCAAATGAACTGTACTAAATGAATATCCAGCATAAGGTCTCATAGCACACTGCATAAGGACGAGTGCCGCTCCTCTACAAAGTTCATCTATGTTTTGTATGGTTCATTTTACAAATTACAGAAAGAGATACTGAAGTCTGAAACTGCATGGCATTAAAACTGTGATAATTACGAATTCAGGATAGTTACACTGACCTTAGAAAATCACCAACTAAATAACTTTTGGATCCACTTGACTAGATTAATTATTACAATTTTCTATCATAATATCGGTGACAATAAAAAGCATTGGCAAAGAGTGATTTTCTTGCCTTTCTATGGCATACCAAAACAAATATAGATAGTAAAAGACATTTAGCATTAGCAAACTGTCACCAATTTTATTGTAGGTACAGTAAGCAAGGCAAGCAGTCACCACACATCCACCTCACTTCACAGCCTATAATTATAGCCCCCGCACATTTCCCCACTCCTGCAGCTCAATTTTTGATCCACCTCCCATCCACTCCTCCTTTTGCAGGCTGGATGGATCCTCTCTTAGACCCTAATTCCATACCAAGCTCCCTAAAATATCCATCCATCATAATAAAGCAAATATTTTCAATGTGGATTATTGTCATCATACTGGAGGGAACACTCAACACATTCAATATTTGTGCCGTAAAGTGTTGGTAGTTGGGAATATTCACTTTCCTAAAAACTATACCCTTATACTGCAGTGATGCCCAAAGTCTTCCTATATTACGGCATATGTGTCATGTCTTTCACCCAGTACTGATTTATTTCTTTGGTGTCAGCAACCTAGCATCTTCCTCCAGGTTGTCTCAAGCACCTGGAGAATAGTCAAAGCAAAGAGGCAATTAGAGACTTTTGCTCAAGCCATGATTCATGTGATTCATATATTTTGCTAAAAAATGGCTAAACTACCTCAGACAGCAAGTTCAGTTGTTCCCCAAAGACACAGAACAGTTGGCTGATTGAGTAACCTCTTTGCTGTTGTCTTTGCCTATAGCGTTCACGGCAATCTTGTCAATTTCACTTGTGTGACAAATTGCATCTGCTTATTTTCTATGTTGTCTGGGAGGTGATTGCAGAAACCATTAAACTTTATTCTCATGTCTTTAGAATCAAACAGACAACAAGGGGGGCGGCTTTATTTGTAGATTTCTTTCACCATTTGTCGTATTTTAATAGATCTGAAATTCTCCAATGGTTTAATGTAGTCATTGACTATGGATTGAGATGTGATGGGAATAATAAAAAGACACATTATTTCTAATGGAGAGTGGCACGTTGACAGATCTGTCGGGAGATAAATACATGCGTTTATAAAATGGATCTCAAATGTATAATGATGTTTTATGCAGCGTTAGTAGAAATATGAATGAGCACTAACCCCGTAAGTGCCAAAGGAGACCGCAAACTACTGACTTGCTTAAGAATGTGCAGGTCCCATGCACTTATCCTAGCTGCTAGTGTGAAACCAAAATAAATGTAATGTAATTGTTTATCTTAACAGCTCTGTAATTATTGTAAATAATAAAATAAAAATAGGGCTCTTCAATTATTTTTCTAAAGGTGCCAGATCAGAAATCATTTTGGATACATTTAAAGACTTGTAAATTATTATACTTATATATATATATATAGCTGCAAAATGTTTAACATCTGTACCATATACAGATGCAGCGGACGATATTCGAACAAATCACAGAGCCGTTTTCATGTGCGCTGCTGTACTCCACGCTGCATTAACGCGGCCAATCGCCCCAGGCACACGTGTTTATCGTGGTCGCTTTGTTTGAATTTCATGGATTGTGTTTCTTTGTGTGCAATGAAATTAAAGAATTTGAATGTGTTCTGTACGGTTGGAAGATATCCCGCGCCATGACATGGGTATTCCGAGTTATACACCACGTGAACTGTTCGAATAACGGCCGCTGCATCACCTTAACTTACAAGTGAGTTTCAGTGTTAAAAAAGGCACATAGTGTACAGTAGCTGCCTAGGCAACTACATTGAAATTAGCAGAAGCCATTTCAAGGCCTCATATGCCGGATTTGGCTCATGGGGGGCAAGTTAAAGTAGGGAATAGATAACTAATGGATAGAGGAAAAAAAACTAATGCACAGGTTGGTAAAGGCAAAAACCAGCGGCATCCATTTGTTGGTATGTTAGTGACAGCTTCATAATCTAAGGCCCAGATCCCCAAATCTCCATTACGTCACCTAACGTGCGGTTAACTGAACGTCATGTTAAAAGTGATGCTGTTTCCACAACAGAGAACAACATAAAGTTAACTCTGCATCTGGATAGCCTTAAAGCTAATACATACTTAACAGTCCTCGAGGGCCGCAAACAGGCTAGGTTTTCAGGATATCCCTACTTCAGCACAGCTGGCTCAATTAGTGGCTCAGTATGACTGAACCACTAATTGAGCCAGCTGTGCTGAAGTAGGGATATCCTGAAAACCTGGCCTGTTTGCGGCCCTCGAGGACTGAAGTTGTGTAGGCCTGCACTAAGGAGTGGGAAACAACTTTCATCCATTTGTGAGTATAATTCCATTTATTACTGGACTTTCGTGTTATATAAGAGGTTTATTTCTATGTGATGGGATATATATGGTCAACGGACTGCAGTTCAATGCTAAATCCTCTACAAGAATGCTCTAATTACCATCATCATCAAGGCTTGCAAAATGGTTTTCTCCTACTTTGTATCATATTGTATTATAGAAAGGATACTGGACCTTCATTCATACCAGTTGCTCCTTTTTTTCATAGTGAATCCCATATTTTTTTGAGCCCGTTCTCCCTATTTTAGGGAACACCACTGGATCTGATGGATGTCTGATGAGGGTGCCCCGAGGATTTAATAAATTGGTTACTCCTAATCACCACACCTTCTGAATTACTCACTAAAATGTGAGTGGGCTATCTTAATCTTACATTAATAATATCACCTGTTTTTATTGTATTATACTATATTTATGTTTTGTTTATTATTCATATAATCCTGGACGTATTTGGGCTCTGGATCCTGCTTCACATTCTTGTTTTGGACTTGGTCTGAGTCCTTTCAAGGCATAACATTACTTCCAGGAATCAGTATACATTCTTATTACGGAGGAAAAAGTGACAACCTTTAGCCATGCCATGAATGTGAATGGAGAAGGAAAGGAAAGAGTCAAATTTTACTCCTTGGCAATGTGCTTTGGCAACTGGATAGCTGGTAGGACCATTTATGTGATGGAAAAAGGGGATATTGGGCCAGGTTTAGTGGGAAATATGAGAAACTAATTTTTAGCCATTTTAAGTTTAAGGCGGCTGAGCACCATCCGTGAGTATATAGCCAGGAGGCAATCAGAGACTTGAGACTGAATTGCAGGTGTTATGGAAGGGGTGGATAGATATATCAGCGTATCATCTGCAGAGATATGATATTTAAGGCCAAAAGACTTGATGAGGTCAACAAGTGATACTGTGTAGAGAGACTTTAGTAAATATACCCCTATGTCTCTTAACTATAGAACTCTCTGATTTGACATCACAACATCAATCTACCTGCAACTCTTCATGTATAAGCAGAGTCTATTCTAGTTCTCAGATTCAAGTACATCTTGGTGAGATATGGCGATGATGTTAATGACGACGATGATGATGATGATGATGATGAGTATTATTATTTAAATATATGGCCATTGTTGAATATATTGCCATTTGTAGATCTATCTTCTTTACAACCTACAACTAAAAACAACCTGTGCAACATATTATTGGTCCTGTCCTCCATACTTTTTACCTATTACTGAACTTCTCCTATTCTACCCCTCTACTTTATACTAAAAAACATATACATTCAGCATTTACATGCAGTGGTGAAGTGCCTGATTTAATAAAATTTGTGACAACGTTCTTTGGAACTCATTTAAGGAAGGTTTAATGCAATATTTATGCTCTAAGAACAGAATGCAAAATAACCCTTTTTTATTTTTTTTATTTTAATCCTAAAGGAAAATATAACCTAGGATAGAAAGTTGTGATATTTTGAGTATGTAAATTAAAAAAAAGTAGTGGCACTCAGACATCTGTGCACATATCACTATCATCTAATGTACTTTGCTTTCACCCTATGCAGAATGTTGTGCCTGATACACCACATTCCTAGAGACCTGTTCCAAATCTCTTCCTTTCCCTTTCCTTATTACTAAACATCTCATGAAATATCCTATTATCATACTGTATGTCAAATATTTTTTCTTAGTGCACCATGGAACCTCTCTCCAGATCCATGGCAGATGGAAAACAAAAACAAATGCAAAGTCTTGTAAACGTATGCTTCTTCCTTCATTGGTTACAGGCACCTTCGCTTCAGAGTGCTATCAACCTTAAATAAGGTGACTACATGTTTAAATGCATGAGGAGCTTGAGTTCCTTTTGGTGTTTCCAGAGACTATAACATGAACAACAGACAATGAATACTTTTATTACTCTAGTCTCAGTTCACTGACAGAATGGAGATCAACTTTACAATTGAAAAAGGAAAGAAACAGAAGAACATCTATTTTCAAATGATTGTGATCATAAAGGCGAAAAACAGCTTGTTGTCTGTGAAATAGGTATTTCTTTAAGTCTCACCATTAGGGATTGTTACTCCTGCTATAGTGTGACATCTGTCAGAGATGCTGTGATAAGAAGGCGTGTTCGAGGTGCCTGCCACATACTGTATCAGCCAACAACTTGTGATAATTTGGTTTCTCAGGGTCTATGGCTCCTAAACCCTACGCTGGCAACACAATGGGTTAAGTGAAAGCACTGTTGGGGGGAGCAAGGAACATGTGCTCCCAACAACTCCAGGGGTCTTGGGGTTCACTTAAAGGATGTTCACAAGATAATAGTGCAACGCCTCTACTTTTAGCTCTCAGACTTACTACTATCGCTCAGACTGGAGCCTGAGTTTCATGTCCCTTACTGGGCCACACATGGGTAGTTCACTTAGTTTACTGTACACTTACTAAACTCAGGCACCTTGTGTTCTTCAGCAGAGGATCACTGCACACTGTTCAGTGTTGGTGTGAGCCAGTGTCAGTAGTGTAGTAGCCACAAAATCTTTGGTATGTTGGGTTATGAGGGTGCTGGCACACCATCAGAGCTCGTTTCGTACTGAACCTTTTGCAGGCCTTTTCTTCAAAAAGGTGCTTCGGTATCACAGTGTCTTTATAGCCAGTGAGGGTCCCCTCTAGTGGAACATGATCTCTTCTCCACTCTGTAACTGTAGCTCTCAGATCCTGTCACCACGTACACATGTGCACGTTCTCTGCAGACCTAGAATGAACCTGCTGAGCTCAGGTTTGCACAGATCTAACCCAAATGGCTGCCTTTCCTTTTCTAAAAAGCTCCTCTCCCTCATCATCCAGACTTTTCCACAGCCATTATTATTATTGGCTGCTTCACGTGTCTACCACAGTCATGTTGGAGAGGAACCTGCCAGGGGACAGTGTGACAGTGTATGATCTCTCACACACAGAGGGTATCACCATTTTCCACTGACAGCTGCATGAAATGTGAGAAGCTTATTAATTAAGTTTATTTTGTCTGATGCAGAGTTCATTACATCTTAGGCCTGGCAGAATTTTTTGAAGGTAGAAATAAGTGGGAAATGACAGACAGAGGTGCAGAATGATGCATCTTATTATACAATGTGAGCAGTATTACTCCTTCCTATCTCAAACACACAGATACCCAGCAATCTCTAACCCTCCCCCCCCCCCCCCAAATTACCACATAATATATATGTATATAAGTGTCAATTGGAGTGCTACTGGGCGTGGCTAAATGTATATAACAAAAAAACAAAGAAGCCCAAAGCTACATCCAATATGACAAAAATATACAGTGAAATACCTATACACTGTATATCTCTTGAAAAAAGGGTAATTTAGTTAAACCCTTTGGCCAAAGCATTTTAAGCCTGCAAACCACTTCAAGGCATGACCAAATATTGCAGGTGCTAACACTAACTGATTAAAATCCTTATTTACCTGTATAGTTAGCGGAAGAATGATCGCTTTGGATCTGTCACAACCAGCTGCATGCCAAAGAAAGATCTGCTTACTTTTAAAGTGGGGAGGAGTGAGCTTAAACCCTGGGAGGGAGGAGCCACTAACCCTATCTCCCCAAATCACCAGCCAGAGCAAATTGCCTTCATGGATGAACAACATATGAGATGAAAATACCTCTCTTTGCCTCAATGCATGTCCCCTTCAGACCCTTATATAATATAGTGAGAACT
Source organism: Ascaphus truei (assembly GCF_040206685.1). Classification (NCBI taxonomy): domain Eukaryota; kingdom Metazoa; phylum Chordata; class Amphibia; order Anura; family Ascaphidae; genus Ascaphus; species Ascaphus truei. The sequence goes on from NC_134487.1 coordinate 183,140,885, forward strand.
AGGATACTGCACAATTAACTATGCATTACCTTCCATTCACTTCAATTGAACTTGTTGTATTGTAAACTGTGAATTATCCTGCTTTTCACAATATTAAAATAGGGGGGGGGGGGCTGAATGAGAGTTCTTCTATAGTTCGTTGCGGGGTAACATATTTAAGACGGCATTAACTGACTGACTTGAATAGCACTTTGCACCAGACTAGATGCTTTAACCTACAAAGGACCTTAGTGAATCTCCATCTAAGTGAGAGGTGAATAGGCCACTAAAAAGCATAAAATAAAGAAAGTTAGGAGATTCAAATAAACTTTCCTTAAACTTTCCTTACTGACCCTCGTAATCTGAGACTTTTCAAACTGAAATGCTGTACTCAAAATATAATATTGTATGTTACACCACAGCACCAGTGAAATGTTAGATCAGCAGAGCGTTCAGTGTTGCACCCAATTATGGACTGGCTGAACTCAAATATTTATTCCTACTGATACATTGTAGTGGAAAAATGAGTTGCCTCTCATTGATCATCCTTACATTGCTCATTATGACACCCAATGTTCAATCCTATAGGTGGATATGTCTCACATGAATGTGACACCTTTTGGTTTATTTTCATTTCCAATGTGTGCTGTAAAATTCCACTCATCTCTCTTGCACTGAAATACAAATCTTAGTTCTCTTTAACAGGAAAGAATAGAAGGTCATTTAGGTTAATGCAACAACCCATCTATCTGAAAGACGCAGTTGCTACCAGTACTGCTGTGGGTGACGTTTTTTCACATCTCTAAATAAATAACCACCTCTTTTTTTTTTACCTAGCAAAGCAATTATTTTTACAGTTAAACAGCAACAAGGCAGCTGTGAAGGGGAGAAAAAAAGAGAAAACCCAGCATCAAAAGAGTACATGATGCAATTATGTGAACTGGTCAGAAACGCCATCCAACTTGTTTCGGCAATTATTCTTATACAGTGCACAGTATATTGATTTCTTTGCCTTATTTTTCACTACTTCCAAATTCCTTCTGTTGGAAAATTACGGAGGTATTTCTTCTGTTAACCCCATTGTGGCCTGTCTCTGTGGATGATGGTGATAGCATCTATCACAGATATAGAATGGGTACTGTATGTATCAATGATTGCAAATAGACATGGTGACATGAAGTTGATCCTTTTAGAGTAAGTCCCATTTTGTGTCAATTTCCTTCAATCAATGTGTTTTGTGTCAACTTGACTCTGTTTGCATCTGTGAGAGTTTTGGAGGGTATATATAGGTGCTACATGGACTCATCCTAAGCCAGGCAGTAAGTGATACTTTACGCTCACACAGAAGCTTTGTGTACTTGCCACTGTAGGAGACAGGATACCGGGCATGATGTACCATTTGGTCTGACTCAGTATTTACATTTCAAACTGTATGTTAAGTAAGGGATATAATTGCTCAATGCAATATTATAATGGGATGCACCAATGCTTGCGTCTGTAAATGGCAAACTGTTTTAATTTCTCTTTTCTCCAATAGTCACTGCTGTCAAATAGAACAAACTCAACTAACACTTTTCAGACCTGACTTTGGCACAAACTGACACGCAATTTATTTTTTTTGTATGGACCAACTTCCCACCTAAGTAACTACAAACATTAAAGCACCAAAGTTTTTTATGCTTGAAGACCATCAAACTTTACCTCTTTACGGCATTGGGGCTAGAAAGCCAATACTGAACAAGGGTAAAACTGGCCCCAACACCTAAATCTAGGCCTTATTGCTTACTGTATTTAAACTCTGCATGGCAAGGTAAAGTATTTTTGATTTGAGGAAATATGAAAATAAAGTTTGTGAAAAGGGCTGAAAAAATTCTTCCTACACTAAAAAAAGTGTAATTTGCCTACACATGTTCTTTTGCATGCTGTACTGTATATTGATCTCAGTGCAAAAACCACTACAGGAAATGCATACCGCAGGATCACATCATCACATCACTTCATCAGGAGTGCCAAAAGGAATGCTAAGGTATTAGTAGTAACACATTTTAAGAATACTTTCAACAAGAACAACAGTAACTCTATCCTACATAATGAATAAAGTGCTGCTCTTATAATGTATATTGTGTGCATATATATAGTTACATAGTTACATAATAGATGAGGTTGAAAAAAGACATATGTTCATCATGTTCAACCTATGTTAAATGTAGATGACAAATACTTTATCCTATATTTGCAATTACAGTTTTTTTTGATACAGTGGAAGGCAAACAAAAAAAAAATCCCCCAGTGACACATTATCCAATGCTGTTTCATAAAAGGGAAATAAATATATTTCCTGACTCCAAATAATTTCTCCCTGGTTCAACAAACTTGTTTACTTATTTGGTATATCTCTGTATACCTTTTCTTTCTAACAAGATGTCCATTTTTTTTAAATATATCTATTGTATCTGCCATTACAGTCTCCATGGGTAATAATTCCACATTTTTAAACGCCTTACTGTAAAGAACCCTTTCCTTTGTTGCTGGTGAAATCTCCGTTCCTCCAACCTTAAGGGATGACGCTGTGCAGTTTGTACTGCCATTGGCATGAATAGTTCTTTTGAAAGCTCCTTGTATTGACCCCTTTAGAAGACAATAAACAATAGCCTGATACTATTCTGTCAGCCTCAAAGAAAACTAAAAGTTCTTGAATAATTACTGGTGCATCCCAGAGAGAGGTGACACAAAGGTCATGCCTTAGTTAAAGTGAATTTATTAAAAATAAGGATATCCGGTGACAACCTCGATTCTAAAGTACTGTATAATGTTCAGATTTGTGTAATCATTGCAAGGAGACCCATGCAGTGAGGCCATACATATGAGTTCTAGAAGGTAGCCAAGGACAGATATCCAGTTGTTTCTCAAATTGGGGAGCAAGCCAGTCATAATTAGTCGTTATGTCCATCATGATCGCCTGAATCTATTAATATGACTCACATGTGCCTAAGTTTTAGAGAAAGGAAGTTATAAGTATGTTTATATATTGAGGCAAAAACGTAAACGTCTTTTGTTATGTTTTTTTATCTGTCGTAAAACCGTCAACCGAGCAGCTAATTTATGAAAGGGTTGGGCTTATGTTGTTTCAATGGGAAAATAATTATATAGAGAGCTTGCCCTGGATATATGAAATCAGAATTCAAGTGTCAAGAGGTGTGTTTGGAAGAAATACATGAATTTTCATATTTCCACATCAGTGAACTCTCTGGGGAAAGCACTGAGGCATGATAACGTAATGTATAGGATTTTCTGTTTTATCTTGTTATTTTAAGAAATTGTTCTGCATTTACTATAATTGAATGTTCTTGTAATGATCTTTTTCTGTAATCTGAAGCACTGTATGTTTTTATATATCAAACAATTCTTTAATAGTAATGCTTTGAGGCTCTGAATGAACTAGTGCATGCTCTGGAGAGAGTATTTACATTTTCAGACACATTTTGCTACAACAGATTTTGTGTGTTAAGTGCATAACTTTTTCTGTAATAAACAGGGACCTGAGACCCTTGCAGATATATATTAATTACATATTTTGCAGATTTCTTGGGTGGTGGTAGTAAAATGATCTGATTTCAATTGAGTAAGTGGTTAATATTAACTAATTGAAAGTACCTTCCACAAGAGAAAGATGAAGTGGCTAGAGTAGCTGTGTGTATTAACCCTGGTTGCATATCCAAATCATGTGTTCCATTATGGGCTGTGCGTGACAGATAATATATTTCGATGGATTGAGGGAAGATATTGTTAATTTGAGGGCACTTTGCGAAGGTGAAAAGTGAACAAGTTTGCGAGATTTGTGTTAACCCTTGTCCCGTATGCAGGTCACGTGATCGAATGTGTACTGTACGTGACAACCCTGAATATATTTGCATATAGTTATCAAATTCCCTCTTAGATGCCTCTATTCTAAAGTAAACAAATCTAACTTAGCTAGCCTCTCATCATACTGTAAGTCAGATTTTCCATTCCTTTTATTAATTTGGTGGATCTTCTCTGCACCTTTTCTAGTTCCATAATGTCTTTTTTTGTGGAATGGTGAACAAACTGTACTCCCTATTCAAGGTGTGGCCTTAATAAAGTGGCATACTTATGTTTACTTCCCTTTTATTCATACCCTGTAAATGTTAGAAAATATCTTATTTGTCTTTGCAGAAACTTTATGACTTTGGGCACTATTGCTTAGCCTGCTATCTATAAGCACTCCTAAATTCTTCTCCATCAAGGATTGACCTAATTTTGCCCCATTTCATTTGTAAGTCGTCTGTTTATTCTTTTTTCCCAAATGTATAACCGTACATTTATCTTAAACCTCGTCTGCCATTAACCTGTCTATCCAAGCCTTTCTGGAGAGAAATTACATCCTGCTCTGAATTTACTACCTTACACAATTGAATGTCATCAGCAAAGATGGAGACTTTGGTTTCTATGCCAACCTCAAGGTCATTAATATAAACAAGTTAAAAAGCAGGGGTCTCAGTACTGATCTTTGAGGTACCTCCACTCCAATATATGTCTATTAATATATATATATATATATATATATATATATATATATATATATAGCCATGCATAATAATGGTATATTGCTTTCCTCTCTGTTGGCAGTAAGTCCTGGTAAGAACAGGTATGCCAGCAGTAGTTATGGAGGTTTTCACTCATCCAATGGTGATGTGCCCTATGTATGGAGGGGAGTGACTGTATGCTCTGAGTCCCTGAATAGTGACCTCAGGGATGCGCCTGCCTCCTGAAGTATATAAGGCACAACACAGTTAGTTACAGTGTGTTCTAGCAGCTGTGGAAAGCTGTTAGGAAGTTGTATTGTCCTGCATAAGGGATTGTAGGAACACTTTGTGACCCTAGTGACGTAACTAGAGGTCCAGGTTGACCAATCAGCCTGTCTAAGCCACTCTGTGTCCAGGGACCTGGCGCAGAGAGGATCTCCCTAGGAGAAGAGGGAATCCCACTTCAATTTAGGAGGGCGTACCTGGCGAAGGGACAGCACGGAGAGATGTGTGGCTAGAGCCGGCAGCTGCATGGGGCAGTCTGCTACATCACCATCTACAATAAAGATGACCTTGTTAACGATACCCCCACTGTGTGAGTGTGAAGTTACTCCACAGTGGATGGCACCACCAAGAAGGAGTTCCTCACCAGGACAATCTCCCTGCGGAAGCATAGACCCTGATGAGGTGGAGGCGCTGCACATGATGTAAGTTGAACTCGCACCCACTACCTCAGCTGCCTGTTCTGATGACATCCCCTAACACCATCCAGCGGGAGACTCAGGAGCCCTGTTGCCTGCAGGTGCACCACCAAACACAGACGTAATGGGGGTTGGTTATTATTGTACCCGGGCCAATGTGAGATTGGGGGGGGGGGGGAAAACCCGTTACATATATATTTTAAATAAAAGATCACTTGTGACCACATTCACATGTCTTAGACAGGTCTGCAACCCTGCCTTTCACCATTATCACCTAGCATACAGTGCTTCTACTATGGCAAGGGATTCTGGGAAAGACATGCAAATGAGCACACTGTGTGCTCATTTGCATGTCATTTCCCAGAATCCCTTGCCATAGTAGAAGCACTGTATGCTAGGTGATATGGTGAAAGGCAGAGTTGCTGACCTGTCTAAGACATTTGAATGTGGTCACAAGTGATCTTTTTATTTGCTATATGCTACTGACATGGGAGAGGGGATTTCGCCCGGGATTAAAGGGGTTACACCCCATTTGGTCCCCCCTACTCTCACCTGGGAAGCAAGGGGTTAACTGGACTGGGGTCCAGTAATGTGTTTTTACCTTGCTTCAGCCTTCTAATGTATATTCCCCGGTAAAAATGTATTGTCTCTGTTCCAGTGTTTGCACCAACACATACACTGGGATTGATGCGGGAGGGAAAGGGTTAAGGTTAACTTAGTGGTTATAGCTCTTTGTTTAATGTTCCCACCTTTTCAGGCACCATTTTGCAGAGTCACTAGGCTGACTAAGAGAGGTAGACGCCCAAGTACTGCATGGGAGCCCCAGAGTACTCTAGCCATTCCAGATCACTTACCGAAGGGAGCACAGACTGGGAGGAAGGAGATACAGTAGACACTGAGAGAGTGAGCCTAGCCTGAGGTAGTGCAAACACGAGTTGGACATATGTTAGGTACACGAGGTGGTGCACAAGGCATGTTTATTGTACGGATGTGGTAGCTGCCCCGCAGAGCGGAGCTCCATGTACAATAATCCAGTATACTGTGAGCAAGAAGTGACCGTCAGAATGGAGGATCTGCAAAGAGCAGAAGGTCCAGGATGTCGGGATGAGGAAGGAGAACAAGCTACAGGAGAGACTCTTGTGTGTTTGCTATGGAATGGCGTGAAAGCCGTGGCTGCGCCGTGTTTGTCATGCCTATGTTCTCGGGATGATACCCCTGAGAATAGTGAGGATGACAGCCTTGCGAGATGGGAGGAACGAAATGGACTTTGTTACATACCAATTAACAAACAGCCAGACGCTACCTCAAATACAAAGAAGGACAGTGCTTACCAAAATGGCGGTTCACGCGTTCCCGGGACACCGCGTGGGCCAGCTACAGAAAATCTTGCAACTCTGCAGGCTGCAAATTGTTGGCCAGGATTGGCGGCAATGAGGAAACTCCACCCAGTTGGGGAGTTTGGCGCGAAAGCTGGAGCCGCGCCCTCATGGACTATGACTCACTCTGCCCCTGTGCTGGGTCAGCCTACAAAGCGGCGAGACATCCCCCTAGTTTCAACCAGGGGGAGTGGTCTAAAGTTCCACCGGATGCCGATGGAGGAAGTGGGGGGAAGCATTGCTCAACCATCCCCTGCACTTCAGTTGCGAAGAGCCATTGATCACTACGGACTGCTAGGACAAGTGCTTCCGTTGGTGACCATGGCTGAGCAAGCGGAGAAAGTGGAACAGAATCCTTTGATATCAACCCACCCCTACTCGGTCCCAGGAGGCTTCCTGATTATCCGAGTAGAGGGTGTGGAGATAGTGGTCTGTTTCTGCTTGCAGTGCAGACTGCCTGGCGGAGCTGTGGGCAGTGAGGCTCGATGCCCTCATTGTGGACTACAATACATGTGGCCTATGACCACCTTTGTACCGGTACAAGCCGGGGGGATGAGAAATCCTACCCCGACATTGGCAGCGGATCATCCGGGTGCACTGTGGAATGTGAGTGCAGGTCCCGCGGAGCCGGAATCGAGCCGACTTCTCAAGACGGAGAAAGCCGACCATCGGAGAGGTGACCGGAAAGGAGCCCACAGACGGTCCCCTACCGGAATACCTCAACCGAACTGCAAATTAGAGTCCTCGGATGAGGAGTGTGCCAGATTGGCAGAGACACAGGACTTGTTGGCGGAGTACCATACTACTGGTATTCCGTGGCGAGATGCTATCCCTCGTGGTGTGGAGACACGAAGTCGAGTGTCCCCAGTGCCGCGACAATCCGATCGCCGGAGTCCCCCTGCCGTGGTGACTAGCGGGTCGGAAGGAGGTCGATCCACCCCGAACCTGCGGAGCAGTAGGTTAACTCCGTGCTCACCACAGCTCCCGTGGGTGGAGGCGAACGAAGAGCGGATCCAGGGTCAGGCTGGACCGAGCAGCAGAAGGGCGTTGCCGGATATCCTTGTGGAGGAAGAGGTCTCGCTTGGGGACCCAACCCAAGATGGCGTCGCAGCACGTGCGGATCCAGCGACTGTTCCGGACGACCTGAGCGGCGTCGAGTGGGTGGCGGTTGCGCCTCTACGGTCGATCCCCTACGGACAGCAGGCGGAGTGGGCGCTCGAAGCGGAGAACGAGAGGATCCACTACCGACGGCCAGAACGAACTTTGTGGCGAACGTGAGTCAGGTGTTGCGGAGGAGCAGGTCGTGACCCTGCCGGTACCTACCGTTCGGCCCCGTCCCCCAACCCCGTCCATTCCCAAAGTTAGTCCCAGGGCCCTAGTTCAAACCCCTGTCCCTGTCATCTGTTCCTTTGGGTCTACCTGTAGTCTGGGTGTGTCAGGGGATTCCCGGGGTCCTATCGCAGAACGGACTGGAAGCCTGGACTGGGGAACTTCAGATGATGGATCGGAGGGTGGAGGGAGGATTTCCCGACGAGGGTCGGTTATTAGTGAAAGCAATAGTGCACTGAGCATTGCGGGCGGACACTGGTCTCAGCGTAAGGAAAGGGTTGCGCGGTCTGAGGGTACTTCAGGGGTATCCTCGGGCGGGCCTGATGATGAGGAGGAGCCACTAGAACCTAACTCCGAGGAGGTACGGGAGACTAGGTGGTGGGCACCATTATATGAGGGCTATGTCGCCTGGATCGACCGTACCCGTTTTATTCTAGAAAGGGATGGGGTGGTTGACCATTGGTGGGCTCCTGGAGATTTTGACAATGAGGCCTATCTCAAGGAGCTACGAGTACGGTGGGACCGAATACAAGTAGGTCTTATTACCCCAAAGGGATCTGAAGGGTTAGATGATCCGGTGGAGTTAGATGAGCCCCTGTCATGGGTGTTGCCAGGAAGGGCTGGGCAAACTAAGTTGACCCGAGCTTGCCGAGCTGAACGGGCTATTGCAGCCAAATATAAAAGGTCACACGGGCTGGAATACCCATATGTCCCCGAACCTCTGATGAGGGAAATAGAGGACAACAGAGAAAGGTGGCTTCGTAATGATATTGAGTACTATATCGTTAATAACGGAAGAGCCATTACGGGAGTCCAGGCTGAGCAGAGGGTCTCCCAACTCATGCGGGTCTGGAAGATAGGGCGCAGCGTGTATATGCACAAGGTGTGTACTGCAATGAGAGAGGATTGCCACGAGAGTTTAGTGTCACTGTCCATGATGCAGCGGGGCGGGAGGTGAAGAAACCAGACCCTCGGCACTACTATTAGGTCCGTTAACGGGTGGTCTGCCTTTTTCCTTTGCTACTTACTGCTGGTCAGTGAGCGGATGTTCTGTCATTATTATGTGAATGTGACAAAGTTTAAACGCTAAGTTTGTGTGTTCTTTTTCAGTGTTTCCTGGAGCAAGGTACACCAAATTTAGGCCCAGCCGGGACGGTGGGGATTCACCAGGGGGAGTATATAGCCATGCATAATAATGGTATATTGCTTTCCTCTCTGTTGGCAGTAAGTCCTGGTAAGAACAGGTATGCCAGCAGTAGTTATGGAGGTTTTCCCTCATCCAATGGTGATGTGCCCTATGTATGGAGGGGAGTGGCTGTATGCTCTGAGTCCCTGAATAGTGACCTCAGGGATGCGCCTGCCTCCTGAAGTATATAAGGCACAACACAGTTAGTTACAGTGTGTTCTAGCAGCTGTGGAAAGCTGTTAGGAAGTTGTATTGTCCTGCATAAGGGATTGTAGGAACACTTTGTGACCCTAGTGACGTAACTAGAGGTCCAGGTTGACCAATCAGCCTGTCTAAGCCACTCTGTGTCCAGGGACCTGGCGCAGAGAGGATCTCCCTAGGAGAAGAGGGAATCCCACTTCAATTTAGGAGGGCGTACCTGGCAAAGGGACAGCACGGAGAGATGTGTGGCTAGAGCCGGCAGCTGCATGGGGCAGTCTGCTACATCACCGTCTACAATAAAGATGACCTTGTTAACGATACCCCCACTGTGTGAGTGTGAAGTTACTCCGCAGTGGATGGCACCACCAAGAAGGAGTTCCTCACCAGGACAATCTCCCTGCGGAAGCATAGACCCTGATGAGGTGGAGGCGCTGCACATGATGTAAGTTGAACTCGCACCCACTACCTCAGCTGCCTGTTCTGATGACATCCCCTAACACCATCCAGCGGGAGACTCAGGAGCCCTGTTGCCTGCAGGTGCACCACCAAACACAGACATAATGGGGGTTGGTTATTATTGTACCCGGGCCAATGTGAGATTAGGGGGGGGGGGGAAACCCGTTACATATATATTTTAAATAAAAGATCACTTGTGACCACATTCACATGTCTTAGACAGGTCTGCAACCCTGCCTTTCACCATTATCACCTAGCATACAGTGCTTCTACTATGGCAAGGTATTCTGGGAAAGACATGCAAATGAGCACACTGTGTGCTCATTTGCATGTCATTTCCCAGAATCCCTTGCCATAGTAGAAGCACTGTATGCTAGGTGATATGGTGAAAGGCAGAGTTGCTGACCTGTCTAAGACATTTGAATGTGGTCACAAGTGATCTTTTTATTTGCTATATGCTACTGACATGGGAGAGGGGATTTCGCCCGGGATTAAAGGAGTTACACCCCATTTGGTCCCCCCTACTCTCACCTGGGAAGCAAGGGGTTAACTGGACTGGGGTCCAGTAATGTGTTTTTACCTTGCTTCAGCCTTCTAATGTATATTCCCCGGTAAAAATGTATTGTCTCTGTTCCAGTGTTTGCACCAACACATACACTGGGATTGATGCGGGAGGGAAAGGGTTAAGGTTAACTTAGTGGTTATAGCTCTTTGTTTAATGTTCCCACCTTTTCAGGCACCATTTTGCAGAGTCCAATAGGTCGCCATTGGGGCTCCATGCTTTCCAATGGCAGAAGTAGCGGTTTTGGACCTGTTTCCAGCAACGACCAGCAGGTGGCGTCCGAGAGGAGAAGCGGCGATTTCCCATTGTAAGTCAATGGGGCCATTGACTTCAATGGGGATTCCTCGACGTCGGCCTCCAGGAACAGGTTGGCAGCCATCCAAACCGCAAAACCGCAGAAGCGGATACAATGTCAATGAAAAGAGCTTTTATCACTTGGGTTAAGTTCAATGACAATTCGCGTAGGAATCTTAGGTTCTAGGGCACCTGGGAATAAAATTCTTGTTGCCCCTAGACCCTAGGAACCCCCACACATGACCCCCACCGGGTCCAGGAATGAGGGCCCCCCGTAAAGGGTCGAGCAGAGAAAGAGGGTTGCGCCATTGACTTTAATGGCGGAGCGGAGGTCCCATTGAATCCAATGGCGGCGTGCGCCCATGCATTGTCTATGGCGGCGCCGGCCATTGATTCCAATGAGGAAAAGCCGCGTGGCGTGAAAACGGCTAAGTCCGAATTGGTGAAAAATGTAAGTCCATATCTCCGGTTTTGGAAGGACCAGAGGGCTGGGATTTGGGTGGCATGTAGCCAAGGTTCCGGCGTGAATGCATGACCATTCCCAGCCCTCTCCGAATAATCAGACGGAGTGTGGGCAAATGTAAAGATTTTTGGTTTTTCCATAGACTTCAATGGCGGCGTCTCTCCATTGAAAGTCTATGGCGGGGAACCCCATTGACTTCAATGGCGGAGCCGCGCCATTGAAAGTCTATGGAGGCGGGAGGCGCATGCGCGACGGGTACGGAGATGGAGGCTTGAACTGAGTGCTCTGCTACCCGCCGGCGAAAATTAGAAAAACTACATCAAAAAACCCAACACAGCCGAAAATAAAACATTGCCCCCAGACCAACTAGTCACACCGGACATACGAGGATGGCGGCGACCCGCAAGAAGACAAAACAAAAGGTGGATGTCCGCACCTACTTCGCAGGGGCGAAAAAGACCCAGGAAACCGAAAACATGGCAGTCTCAGACTCAGATTCCGCACCGGAGCTAGAAATGGCTACGGAAGAGCTTACAGGGTCGTTCAAGAGAGAGATAGCACAGCTTCTCTCCGACCTCAAGACATTTTTTCGGGGGGAGGTAGAGCACCTGCGGAGAGACATCCTCAGCATCGGCACTCGCACGAATGCATTGGAGGAAAAGATGGAGGCGACTACCAAATGCCAGAGGGAGACCGGTTCCCAGATCGCTAAGCTAGAGAGGAGAGTGGCAGAGCTGGAGGAGCGCCACGAAGATAGCGAGAACCGGGATAGGAGAAATAATCTACGGGTCAGGGGGATCCCGGAGGAGGTACTGGACCCGGAATTGCTGCTCAACAGATGGATGACATCCATTATGCCGGGGATAACGGAGGCCGAGCTGGTCATGGACCGGTGCCACCGAGCTTTACGGGCCCGTCCACTGCCCAATAACCCCCCAAGAGACATAATACTCCGCCTTCACCACTTCACTACCAAGGAGGAAATCTGCAAGCTTACCAGGGCTACTCCGCTGGTGCCGTTTGAGGGGATTGAAATGGCATATATCAAGACATTTCACCAATAACGCTGGCGCGACGGAAGGCCCTCCAGCCCGTAACTAGACTGCTGCGGGATAAGAAGATAAGGTATAGGTGCGCCTTCCCATTTGCGCTGATAGTGGTGCAGAATGGCCGGACACATGCACTCAAACATCTGTCGGATGGGCCGGAGTTCCTGAAGAGGCTGGGTCTCCCCGACATGCTGCGGATACCAGAGGCCCCGGAGGCCTGCTCGCCCCGGCCGGCATAGTGGGAGAAGGTGGGCTCGGCAGCCGGGCAGCGAAGGGAAAAGGCGGGAACCTCGAGACCCGCCTGAGGATTGACTGATCCGCTCCCCTAAACGTTCCAAGTTGCCTGTTTCTGGCCCAGACTATCACCCTATTTGACTGCTGACTCGGTTTGGGGCGTCCCCGGGGCCCGGTTCCCCCCCCCCTCCCTGTTGCCCGAACCCAAAAGATAGCGCCTCGGAGAAGGATCCAGCGGTAGCTGAAAATCAACAATCTTTTACTCACCAATATGGCGGCCCAGCAGGATACGCAGGACGATCGGGTGAAAGCGCGCTGAAAAAGAATGGCGGACGCTGTTTCGGCGCGAAGTTGTGGTGCTCAGACCGGCTCCGCCCTCAAGACATGCCTGCCTCCTCTGCTGCTCGCGGGCGGATGTGCGATTGCAGCGGTGATGACGTCAGGAGGCGGGTCCCCACGGAGCCCCGTCGGACCGGAAGTGACAACTACGGAAGAGCTTGCAGCTCACGGGAGGGACTGGGCCGGGGCCGGGAGGGAGTGGGCCGGGGCCGGGAGGGCTCCCCGGGGGGTACGCGAATTCCCCCGCCGGGGAGAGTGGGAGGGGAGGTGGGATTGCTACCGCAGCGAAGGAGTTCCTGGGCCCAGGACTCGACACAGGCTTCAGGCCCAGCAAGACAACAGATGGGGGACAGGGCGCAGAGACAACGGGGGACGAAAGGTGGGGGGAGATATTAAGCAATTCAGAATCTAAGGAAGGAGGAGGCTAGGGACGGATAGAACCTACACAGATGGGGAAAAGAGAGTGGGTTTGCACTTACAGCAGCGGGAAGCACTACCACACACAATGGCGCAAGCTGTGCAGGTAGGGCATGGTTAGAAGGGTTCCTGCTTAGTTATCTTTCTTCCGTAATGCAGATTAGGGTTGGACAGATCTGTTAGTACTATGGCACAGTTGGTTGCGCAGTTAGGGTACAAACAGTTCATTCACCAGTTAAGTTGAGTTAGTTTTAGTTTGAGTTTAGTATTAGTATCAGACATTGTCTACATAATGTGTGCTTCACCGGCGGGGGGGCAGGTGACTGCCCTCGTCCCCGCCTGTTGGCATGTGCCATTGGGGCTGGTCTGCAGTCTTAAACCACAGTCCAGTCAAAGACCTGGGAATTTGTTGGCAGGAACAAGCCTCACGAGCCTGGACAGGAGGGAGGGAGAGTCCAAGGCATGGGCGATATTCCCAGGCAGCAAACCATAGGTCAGTTAGGACCAAATTGGTTTTATATGTGTATGTTTTGTGGATATGTGTTTCTTGTCATCCCCCTATGTGTTTCCCCTCCCCACCCCCAGGTTCCCACAGAGGAAGTACAAAGGCAACATGGAAACGACACGACCGCTCCTGGCACCCTACGTGGATACGAGGCACGGGTAGGACTCGACTTTACTATATACACAAAGGCTCTCTATATACGCACACATGGCACTGACGTTCCTATCACAAAATATTAAGGGGTTTAATTCCCCACAGAAGCGTAGAATCGCCTTTGCAGAATTCAAACGCAGGAAAACAGACGTTCTCTTCCTTCAAGAGACGCACTATAGCTCCAGCAAAAATCCAGGGTTCATAGACAAAAAATTTAGACGATTTTACCTCGCCTCAGCTAAAGAAAGAAAAGAGGGGTTGCTATACTATTCCACAATAGAGTCCCCTTCGAGGTAAAACAGACAAAGCGAGACCCAGAAGGTAGATATATTATCCTAGTGGGACTACTACAGCAGTGTAGGGTGACCCTAGCATGCGTCTATGCCCCATGCGAGCGAGATCCCCAGTTCTTTGATGCATTTTTTCTCAAACTCCAGCGATGGGCAGTAGGAAATATAATAGTCGCGGGAGACTTCAATAAAGTCATAGACCCCCGCATAGATAGATCCCCAAGACAAGAGAGGGAAAGGCAAACAGGGGCTACAACGTTGCTAGAAGGATTACGGAGAGGCTGTCTGGTGAACATATGGCGGGAACAACACCCTGGCGAGCGTAGCTACTCATTTTACTCACACCCTCACGACAGTTACAGCAGGATTGACCACTTCTTCGTGTCGAGCAGAATGGTCCCTCAAATCTCCGACACTATAATTCATGATATTTCATGGTCGGATCATGCATCAATAGAGCTGAGATGCACGCAAATTAGGCCGATTAGACCGGGAGCAAACTGGAAACTGAACGAATCCCTGATTTAGACAGTCAAAGAAGAGATTAGGCCGTTTTTCTTACTGAACACGGGTAGTGTGGAATCTCACATCACATTGTGGGAGGCTCACAAGGCCACAATGCGCGGAATATTGATCAGCTTAGCAGCTAGACGGAAAAAGCTAAGGGAAGCCAAATTGACTCAGCTATATAAAAGGTTACATGAGCTCTCTACACTCCATAGCGATTAGGTAGAGGGGACACTCTAAAGGAGCTGAAGGATGTAAGGATTGAGCTTAACCTCCTCCTCACATCCCAGGCCTAGAGGGACTTGAGCTGGACAAAGAGGAAATTCTTTGAGAAAGCCAACAAACCAGACACCATGCTAGCTAACAGGATCCGTAATAGGCAACCAGGTTATAATATACAGGCAATCAGGACCACTTCGGGAGAAATGTCCTCCAACCCCAAACGCATAGTGGAAGAGTTTAGACTTTATTATGAGAAGTTATACAACGGGGAGAAGGTGGCACACAGCACAAAGACTAACAACATACTACAGTCATTCCTAAGAGAAGCAGATCTACCTAGGCTGAGCAGGCTGGAGCGCGAGACAATTCAGACTGATTTTACTTTAGAGGAATTAATAGGGGTCGTTAAGAGCCTAAAACCCTCTAAAGCCCCAGGCCCAGATGGGTTTTCCAATTTGTATTATAAAAAATTTGGCGGGATTTTAGCTCCGCACATATTCAAAGTATTTAATGGAGTCCTGGCAGGGGAACCCTTCACGGACCAGATGCTCCAGGCGTTGATATCCCTAATCCATAAGAAGGATAAAGATCCCACAAATTGCCAAAGTTACAGGCCGATATCTTTAATCAATTCGGACGTTAAAATTTATTCCAAATTACTGGCCAATAGATTGAGCGTGGTCCTGCCATGGCTTATTCACCCGGATCAGGTTGGCTTTATTAGAGACAGACAAGCGGCCGATAATACCAGAAGGATAGTAGATATTATTGATTTCATTAATGCCAACGGGATCCGCGGCCTAGCACTAAGCTTAGACGTGGAGAAAGCCTTTGACAGGATCGATTGGCCATATATGGAGTCCACGCTTGGAGCATTCGGGTTCGGGGGGAAAATCCTAGGGGCAATAAAAGCATTATATACAACCCCGGCTGCCAAGGTGGTTCACCAAGGCTTCCCGTCGGCGCTGTTTAAAATCAAAAGCGGAACTAGACAGGGCTGCCCACTCTCGCCCTTGTTGTTCGCTTATGCGTGGAGCCGCTAGCAGCACACATCCGTAGCAACCCAGACATATCGGGAATCCAAATCCACTCACAGGAACATAAAGTGGCTCTAAACGCGGATGATATCATCTTGACATTGACAAAGCTGCTTACCTCGCTACCCAACCTTTTTGCCCTTCTGGAAAGATTCAACCGAATCTCTGGTTTCAAGATCAATCAGGCTAAATCTGAGGCGCTCAGTCTGAACATCCCGAGAGAAACAGAGAAATTAATAGAAATTAATTTTAAATTTCAATGGCAGCCTAAAACTATAAAGTACCTAGGGGTACATCTTACCAAACAGAGCTCCACTCTCAATCAGGTGAACTATCCAAGGCTACTGAGGGCCCTGACGAAGGAACTCAAAGCCTGGTCCGCTTACGGAATCTCCTGGATTGGCAGAATCTATTGTGTGAAGATGAACCTTCTCCCCCGTTTATTGTATCTGTTTCAAACTCTCCCGATACCCGTGGTGCGATCAGAGATCAAGGAATTACAGAACTTAGTCACAAAATTAATTTGGAAAAATAAGACACCACGGGTAAAAATTACAATTATGCAAAGACCCAGAGAAACTGGGGGATTGGCGGTGCCGAGTTTGTTGGCATATTATAAAGCGGCACAATTATGCCAAATTACACAGTGGCATGGTGACCCGGATCTGAGACGATGGGTTGCGCTGGAGAAGGAGGTGTGCGCCCCGTTGGAGATCAAGGATTTAATTTGGTACCCTAAATCTAGATTAAAAGACTTAAAGGATCTGCTGGCCTCGGTGCTCAACTCGTTGTCGGTCTGGGAAGCGGCTAAAAATAATCACTCATTAACCTCAAAACACACACTAATGGCTCCCTTATATGGGAACCCAGATTTTGCTCCAGGGCTAGATGGTAAGAACTTCACACTATGGCAAAACATGGGTCTCAGAAGACTGAAGTACCTGGAGGGGCTGGACACTATCAAACCATTCGATCTATTACAGTCAGAAACTGACATCCCCAACACAGAATTCCTTAGATACCTCCAGGTCCGGGCATTTTACACCAAACACGTAAACAGACCACCGCTAACTAATTTTGAGAGGCTCTGTGGTCGGGGCACCGACACACAGGGACTCATCTCTGCTTTGTACAAAGAGGTGGTCAGGACTGACATCGACAGTTCACACAAACCCAGGTTCATGACACATGGGAGACAGACTTGACAGGGCCACTAGAGGACGAAGACTGGACAGCAATTTTCAAGGCTGCGGCCAGTAGCTCGATTTGTACGACATTGAAGGAGAACTCATATAAAGTATTAATGAGGTGGTACCTCACCCCAGTTAGACTGGCAAAATTCGTAGCGGGAGCTTCCCCGCTCTGTCCCAGGCATTGCGGGGAACAGGGAGATCTGGTGCACATGCTGTGGTCCTGCCCACGACTCAGACCCGTGTGGACTCAAATTAGAGATATCCCGGGGTGAGCAATGCCTCCGTCTGGCTTTGATAAGATCAGGTGGGTTCTCCTTTGATGGTCGACAGGAGCCGATGTTGGTAGCACATGAGGGCGACATTAGCCCCATCCCGCGAGGTTATCGAGGGCGGTCGGGCGCCCCCCCCACGTTACCCGGTGCCACGAAGACATGGATGGGCGTGATCCTGGATCATCTGTTTAGGAGCGGAGAACATTAGAGATACCTCCTCTACCCTCCCCCTTCCCCCCCTCTTCCTACCTCAATACCTTCCTGTCTTCCCTTTCCCCTGTTTGTTTGGATGTTGTATGTCCTACGGTACGCTTTACGGTACTCATGTGATAATTGTATGTCAAATTTTGAAAAAACAATAAACAGAATGTTGAAAAAAAAAAGTCTATAGTGGCGGAGACCGTTGATTTCAATGGGGAAAGAGTAAAAAGCAGAGATTCATTTTTAAAGGGATGAATCCTGTGTTTTAAAAGTGTTTTAACCTGCATTTGTGTATCTCCGGTTCTGGGGGTCGTAGCGGGCTGAGATTTGGCCATGATGGAGATACAGTTCCGGCAACAAAATCTGGCAAAAATCAGCCCACTGGACCCGACGCAACCGCTTACATTAATATGTGAAGATATTAAACTGTGAATGGTATTTTGGGTCTGATGAGAACGCAGAGCCCATCTGTTATGCTAAATAGGTCAGGGGGGCAGACAGATGGTTTAGCATAAGCCCTCTGATCAAAGGTTAACCGCCCTGATTGGTTACACTAGGGCCAAGAACAAAGGGGCTGAGTGGTTTGTAAGTGTCATAGTTCACACTTGCAGGGGAGGTAGAATCTACTTCAAACGACTCCACTAGCCAGCTAGGCGTCTTAAGTTAAGGTATAGGGCTGGAAATTGTATTTAAACAGGCCTCAGTCTATGCCCAGTGTCTTGTGTCATTCTGAGATTGCTGTATGAACTGCTAACCAAGATTCGTGATTATTTCAGTAAGTGTCTATATTTTGCCTGTTATTTGAATATCTTGTGTGTTCACCTTTTTCAAGGAATAAATTATATTTTATCATATCTCAGCCATGTTCAGTTCAACCCAGGTATTTTGGTGTATATTATATCTTGTCATAAGTTACCGTGACAGCTACACAGTGGAGGTTTCTTGTCACTTTTTTTACCCACCATAACTTAAAATGTGTATATGTGTAATAGTGTTTATGTGTAAAATAACACATGTGTTTTTTTATGGCAAGGTTAAGTAAATTTTTTTATGCTTTATTCAGTGGCCAGTGACGCTAACATTTCTCTTTTTGTGATCTAGCCCCCCAGAGATACATGCTGTTGGCTTTAGATTTTGCGGGATACAAATTGACAAGAAAATGGTTCCTACAGTAGGAACACATTCAATCAAACAGAAAAAGGGTAATTTTTTATTTAAAAATTGAAGCACGTTGATTTCTTGTATCGTTCAAAACCATTGAGAAGGTTATACCCTGAAAAAATATATTTTAGTATTGGAAGAGTAGGTTTTGTAAAAACAAAACATAGAGCTACAGATATAGCCAGATATATTGTCGAGTATTCCTCCTGGAAACCGCCGATGACAGCCGCCTGACAACGGCCTGCACGAGGATTTACTACGACCACACTAATGGCCCATCAGGATTAACACATCAGCGGTCCCAGCTTCCGAATGGGACTCCTGCTGTGTTAAGCCAACCGGGCTGCACAAGTCTGTAAGAGCTGCGCAGAGAGAGCAGAGAGAATCGATTCCTCTCTCTGCGCAGCTCTAACAGGCCATTGCAATGTTTTTATTTAAAATGACATAGGATTGAAGCGGAGGGTCTCCGGAGCTGAACCGCATTAATTTCAGCCCTGGGGGCTCTCTGCTTCCTGAGTTACAGTTACAGTATGGGGTGCTGGTATCTCCTACAAGTTTAATTCTCCTGCATCACATGACTGGGACATTTAAACATGCAGGAAATACCAGCACCCCATACCAGGGCCTGTAACTCAGGAAGCAGGGAGCCCATAGGGCTGAAATTAATTTGGTTCAGTTCCAGGGACCCCCTGCTTCAATCCTATGTCATAAAAATAAAAACATTGCAATCGCCTGTTAGAGATGCGCAGAGAGAGAGGCCAATTCTCTCTGCGCTCTCTGCGCATCTCTCCCAGACTGATGCGGCCTAGTAGCATTAACACAGCGGGAGTCCCTTTCAGAAGCAGGAACCCCCGCTGTGTTAATCCTCATGGGCAATTCCCCCTGTTCTGCACTTTGCTGTGAATACTCCAAGGTTGGTCCATAATTCAACAGCCCATGTGCTGGGCAGGTTGGAGATACAGTAAAGCTGACTACATCTGTACTGTATGTCTTATGTACTTCTTTGTACATCACACTTCAACTAAACTTACATCACAACCATACCAACTTAAAGCATAGGCGATAAATCAATAAAAGGTAGGCTAATTTTGGCTTTTTTTTGGCAAAGAGTTGCATTAAAACATGTGCACATGGTGACATTTGATATTGAATTCCTAGTGTTATTAATACTGTACATCAAATGAAAGAGTACAAAGGGAATAAAATAAGCCAAAGAAAAAAATACGCTTTGGGGTTGCAATTTCTATTCTATCAGTTAAATAGATAATAAAGATTGCATACACTGTTTACATTTATCTGCAAAGAGCACTGAGGGAAACAAGGCAGTAGTTTGAATGTCAGTAATGCATATATTAAATTTATATTGCCTTTATCCTAATGTGGGACAGAGAAAGGAAAAGTTAAATGACCAGTATAAAGTGATGTGTACAGTATATCGGTGCTGTTTAATTCCAAAGTTATTTTCAAATTACATTTCATGGGTTTTTATAGGATGCTTATCCAGCAGCCATCTCTGGGACAGAATCTTGACAAGACATGTATGTGCCAATGATTGCAAATAGACTCATACTTACTAAGCAGTCTTCTGCCATAAGACACTTTTTGGAGCTGGAAGACACCCATTGACTTCAGTGAGGTGTCTTCCAGTGCCAGATGGTGCCTTGTGGCAAAAGACTGCTTAGTAAATGTGGGCATTAGTGTATTATATACTACGTTGTGTTATTCCATACCTTATAGACAATGTATATGCTGGAACTGGATGGTGTCTTATGGAATAACACTGCTTAGTAAACATGGCTCTTCTGGAGCTCTTATTGCTTAGTAAGTTCAAAAAATATCTGATACCTAAGTAACTAATACACTCCATTATCAGACAAAAAGTACTCAAGATATCTCTCTAAAATATAATTATTTATTTTACATGTAGACGGTAGGATAAATTACATTTAGGGGAATAGTTTATCCCTTTCTTAGGCTATTTCCAAAAGCATTAGATCAAAAGGTTCAATCTTGCTCTACAAAACATACGCTGGGTTGTATAAAGTTCAGCTAGCTCGGGAGTAATGATACACAAAAAAACAGAGAGAAGAGATCCTTCTAAATGCTGCGGTACAGAGAAATTCCTTAGTAAATACTCATGACACAGTGAAAAGATCTTAAAACATAACCTTTAATAATATGTAAATAAAAATGTATGAGAGAAATTATTATTGTTTATTTGTAAATCGCCAACATATTCCACACCGCAGTACAATGGGGGTACAGAGAGATGTAAATTACATAAACCAAATGACATACAAGTAAGGAGAAACGGATACAAAGAGGTAAGGGGCAATGTTGAAATAAACGGGAAAGTTGCTGCTCATTGTATTGGAGTATGCCTCAGGATGGAGTATGGTCCAGTCACACAGCTGATCCCATGAAGGTTTGAGAGTGTGGGGCTGCAGGGGGGCAGGGGGAGTTCGATGTTAGAGGTATACCAGATAGGCTTCCTATAAAAGGAACTTGACTTGGAAATAAAGAAATATGAAATAAACTTCATTGTTAAAAGAATGGGGTGTGTGGTTGTCACTGATATTAGTTCTCTATATGAAACACCTAAAACACTAAATCAAGATTCACCCCACAATGTTTATGTGGAGATGTGTTTAGATGAATAAAAGTTTCAAAGAAATACAAATATGTTTCATTTGATCAGGAAATCTGTTTAAATTATTTTTTTAGACATGAGATAATAATTACTCACTGTAAATATGAGAGTTTTGTGCTGTGCTGTTAAATGATGTTTCAAAGCCACATCTGATTTGTTGTTTGGAAATATGTATCTAACTCACATAATATACACTCTTCCCTCTGTGCAAAATAGTAATTTATCCTCAATCACTGATCCTTTATCCTTGCAAATCCTTATTCTCAGAATAACCTATGAGCCAGAGTAATCATATATCAGTAATCACGTCTTTTGTTTTTATGATATTTAACTCACTGATACGCCGTCTCAAAGTTTATTTTATTATCTAGTAAAAGTTGGATCACCACAAAACACACACCCCTTGGGTACCGCTAGAGAGTGGCGCCACACGTATCAGATGTGCGTTTCACCAATAAGCTTCATTGGGGTGGGACTCATTTGGGTTCGGAGTTTAAATAGTTTTCCATTACCACGGTAACCCACCTGCTGCCACAATATAGTATCACTTAAGCACTTATGGAACATTGGTACTTAGTAACTGTAGACTCATAATAATATAAGGAAGAAGAAAGTAATGAGTACCTCATAGTATGTTTGAGACTGCAATGTTATTATTAAGTGGTAGCTTCAGATGAAGGAAATAGTACTGTGACTCAACCTCAAATGAAAAAGTTAATGTATTGTAAAAAAAAATACATAAAGTGGAGTGTGACTTAACTCTTACATACTGAGTATGCTCACAGCTCTTAAGCAGAACTTTAATAATGTAGAAGAGAACAAAAAAATAGCGATCCTCCTGGGAGAAGATGAAACCACAGCAGAACTGGCTGCAAACTATATCAGAACCTGCCACCGGCTGAGAGACGCCCGCTAACCCTCACATCCCTGGGTGTAACTGTTACCCATGTACCGTGCAATCATTATACCCTTCACCCTATAATTCATGTAATGTGTAATCATTGTACCCCACCCCCTATTATTCACGCTTTGGCAATACTGAAATGTTCTTTCGTCATGACAATAAAGCTTATTTATTTAGGAGTGGGTCATGGAGATCTGTACTTGCTCCTCTTTACTCCTACGCGTTTCTTCACTTAGTGTGAGTTCGTCAGGGATCCCTGAGGAGCAAGTACAGATCTCCACAATCCACTCCTAACCTGCATTTGCACTGAGCAGAGAGGCTCAGAAGGCTGGCTCATAGGCGAGAACACAGACAAGGACAAATAATCTCCTGGCCAATCATGTCAGACCAGGAAGTAACCCTGAGGCAAACCGGTCCACCAGGACACTGAAAGGTTAGGCAACAACAAAACAGCACCTGTGGAGAGGCTCAGCTGCGAGTGCCAAACAACAGAGGTTTGCAGACCTCAAACGGACATTTCTCTAACACTGTTGGAACTATTCAGCAGTCCGATGGACATCCATCCACTGCCCTCATCTGTTCCTGCCACCAGCGATTACAGGAGGAGAGAGTCTATAAGACTTTGTGTCAGGCAATTATATCTTTTAATCCTTATTTCTTATACATATATTTTTAGATATTATTTTTTCTCATCTTGTCATTCCTTATTCTCACAGTTATCACACTCTCATGATTCTTTGAGAGGTGTGAGCATGTAATATTGTATTGTGTTTATTTTATCATCCTAAGTGACATATAAAGTATTGTCATTTAATTTTGGGCCCCTCACATTCTTTTTCTTGTTCTCTGGGCTACCAGTTCCTCCCTGTGATGCTTCATTGTGCATTCTTCACTGTACTGGAGATCACCACTAAATCCACTCTCCAGCTACCTGTCAGGCATCTGCAGATTCCTCATGGTAGATGGCTCAGAAAGCTGCCTGAAAGTCTCAGCTCCATGCAGATCTGCCTCACAAGATGTCTGCCCCCCCCCCGCCTTAAGGTTAACTCCTTATATTCCCTCCTCCCTCACCAGCTCTCTCTGGCTTAAGCTGATCACAAGTCCTTGGAGTTTAACTCATTGGGGGTCAGCGTTTGGTTTTGCTGGACATACACAGGGGTTACATCCTCCCCCTGCTAAAATGTTGATGTCCCCATCAACCAGGACAAACCAAAACACATTTATCTAATCTAACAATTACCTCCTCTCTAGGTACATAGCATCATAGGTACAGTAGACCCGACAATCAAACAGTTTTGACAGTAGCATCCTTCTTACACCACAGTGTTCTACACTCCCCAACATTTCCTATTTCCAGTGTCATGGGTACTACTCATCTAGCAGTACTAACCATAGGGATTTTAGTAGAAACTCCAGGCGAATCATAGGTCAGTCTCATGGGGGGTCTAATGTCCCTCTTAGGACATGAGGCTAATGTCAGCGGTATAACTTCTAATTACCATGGCGTCTCTGGGGACCCATATGGTACTGGTGACTCAGATATTGTGGGCTCTGCACTAGGGTAAGACTCACAGTTATCTATTACTGATTCTCCTTTAGCGACACTATCTGATTCATCAGGAACCATATGGATGAATTCCTTGGCTTCAGGGTCCAATTCAAGGATAACATATTTTTCTTGGTCCTGAGGCCCACTGGCTGTGTTGGGGGACCCGGTTTAGGCCTCGGCCATATTCCCTGCTTGCTGGCGGAAGCGCGCTGACGCGCACTCCCACTCAGCACTGAGCCCCTACAGCCGCAATTAGAGCGGCTTTAGTAGGGGCTCACCTATGCTTCTGCAAGCGCGCGGAAGCATAGGTCTTAGGGGAATTTAAAATTCCCCCGATTGCCTGCGCGACAGGCCGGTCACGTGAGCGGTTCGCCCAATGAGGGCGAACCAGCTCCGTGACGTCACTGGCCCTCCCCCGGCCAGTGACATGCTGCCCCCGGCCCGCACCCTGATAGCCCCCTGACAGCGCATGCGGTAAGCAACCGCAAGGCCAGGGAAAGCACCTGCTTTCCCTGAGCCTCAGCGAGCAAGCAGGGAGCCTGGCCGAGGCCTTAGAGGGAGGTAGTTCTTCCCTATCCAAAATAGTTGCTAAGTGCCCTAACATTCTCACCCCAGGATAAACCTTATCTGGGTCCCGACTCCTCATCACTTCTCTTGGACCTATTGGGTTCTCTTGGAATGCTTTCTCTCTCAGGCAGCGTACTAACTGACCTATTGCCAAGAGGTGGTTTCTATGTAGTTTTTTTGTGAACCCACTTCAGTTTTCGAGCCTTACTCGATAGACTGGGAGTCCTTCTAGCTTCTCCACTACCACATAAGGCTTGGGTTTCCAGTAATTGGCTATTTTGTGTTTAACTGGTATCCCCAGATTCCGGATAAAGACTCTGTCCTGTAGTTGTAGTTCTTGACCATGTAATATTTTGACGTAACAACTCTTGTTTCCACAATTATTTGTATCAGCTGCAGTAGTGGCCAGTAAACACAAAAAACAAAACTGTGCGCTACTACCTAACTACCTATAAAGTTTAAATGTATAAATATATGCAGTGCAGTGACTATACCATCAATTTAGTGATAAAAAATTTATAAAAAATTAAAACACAACTCCCACAGTGAGATAATTATACATTAAATAATAAGTGCCACATAACCGTGTTGGGGATAATGGCGTCTGCAGCTGTAAACGCAGGGGTGGCTCAGCACCCCACACACACTAAGAGAATGGAAACAAAAGAAAACAGCGCACAACGCCAAATAGTGAAGCAAATTCAACAATATATTATAGAATTAAAAAGGGGGTAATATATCTGCGTACATGAAAAAAGTTGGTAAAAGGCATGTAGTGTGTATCACACTGTTTACCACTCGGCAGCTGTTAGCTGTAGATTCAGGTGCTTGCTTCCCTCTGCTGCTGCAGCTCAGTTGATTCTGGGGCAGGACGTCAGTCTTTTCACTCCCAAGGGGATTTCCCTTCATGCAGCCAGGTTCAGCAGCTGGTACTGGGGCTCGGTGAAATCGCTCCTGCTTCCTGGCCGATATGAAGCTGCTCCTGTACCTCGGCAGGTGTATCCTCTGCACAGAGGTTAAAACGCAGCTTGCTGGGGTGCCCTCAGCGTGCCACGATGCCGCTCCGTTGCGGGACGCTGTGTAATGACGTCACTGTCTACACAGCAGTGGTGGATTCAATAGGGAAGTTTGAACAGTCTTACAAAGTCTCTCACAAGTGTCCAAAACAGCACACAGGATGAAATAAAAACAGAATCAACTGAGCTGCAGCAGCAGAGGGAAGCAAGCACCTGAATCTACAGCTAACAGCTGCCGAGTGGTAAACAGTGTGATACACACTACATGCCTTTTACCAACTTTTTTCATGTACGCAGATATATTACCCCCTTTTTAATTCTATAATATATTGTTGAATTTGCTTCACTATTTGGCGTTGTGCGCTGTTTTCTTTTGTTTCCATTCTCGCAGTAGTGGCCAGCCTGTATGCTTCTTGTAACTGGTCCCTGAGTTTCTGTACATATCGCATAAACATAGTTGGGAATGTGCTATCTGCCACCACTCCAAAACACAGGTCAATGGGTAATCGGGCATCCCGCCCAAAGATTAGATAGTAGGGAGAATACCCAGTTGATTCATTCTTAGGGCAGTTATACGCATGGACTAGGTGGTGCACATGCTGACGCCATCTTTCCTTACCTTGATTATTTAAAGTATCCATCATGTTTAATAGTCCTATTGAATCTTTCTGGTTGCGGATCTCCCTGTGGGTACTAAGGTGTAGTTCTGGACTTCTTTATCCCACAGAAGTGCAGCAACTCCTTGAAAAGTCGGCTCTCGAAGTCCCTTCCTTTGTCGGAGTGTTTCCTGTCTGTCAAACCATAATGGACTAAATACTTGTCCCATAACACTTTGGCGACCGTAGTGGCTCGTTGGTCTTTTGTGGAGAACGCTTGTGCATACCGAGTGAAGTAATCTGTGAGCACTAAGATATTACCGGTGTTCCTGCTATCTGGCTCTACCAAGGAAAGAAATCCATACAGACTTCTGTAAGTCCAGTGGCCCACTTCTGGTGATATTGGTCAATGGTGCAGCCCGGGTAGGCAGAGTCTTTCTTGGCACACACCTTCCACAGATCCTACAATATTCCTCGACATCCTGCTCCATCCTAGGCCTAATAGAATCAATCTTTCACTAATCCCATTGTTTTGTTGGTGCCCAAATGGCCACCCTCATATCGCTGGACTTTTGTCTTAATTAGTGCTGGCCGTGAAATACAGGAGGAAGATACTCCCTTGGCCCTGCACTTCCCGGAAGCCTTGCATTTGATTTGATTGCCTTTCATTTTCCTGGATTTGCTCATACCCATGGCCACTTCGAGTCCGGAGACCCTGACAGATTTACCGTATCAAGTGGAAGCTCCACGTCCTTAATACACCCCAAGGACATACGAGGCATTCGTTAATCTATTCCAACCCGCTTCTTTCCAGAGTAACTTACAGTCCTGGAACTCCACTAAAGATGCCTCACCGGGCTGAGACCCCACAACCATCATATACTCCCAGAGGACACGGGACTAGTCTAGAGCAAGTCCATAGCTGCCGTTCAGAACCCCACAGTCACCTGTCAACTGGAAGCTCTGACTTGGGGTAACACTACCTCAATTGGTGGAGGCCTTGGAGCAATCTTCAAAGTCCCAGAACAACTACAAGCTCAAGGCTTTCTCCAGGATAACACCCACACCTGTAAGGGAGGAAGGATTCTAGGCCTGACAGGAACATGCCCTTCACGTGCTCGACAAGTGGTCCTGCTCAGAGGCAATCAAGAGGCATCGACTAGTCGAGTGTCTCCGGCCTTCACCGCTCAACTTTTATGGATACACCGTGAAACCATGGGAGAAGTCACCACCCAGGAGTTAAACTCCTTACTCAATCCTATACTGCCGAGGACGATGAGGATGAACTCCTGGCTCAGTTCCTTGCTCTCCGCCGGAAGGAAGGAGAAGAACTGTCCACGTTTTTGACCAAACCTCCCTATAATGAAAAGATTAATGGCAGCTGAAACAATCCCAAAACAGGTAAAGTTCCAAATAAACTCAGATCAAACTGGGTGTCACTGTAAAGAGGACGCCTGCCCCTCACAGATTGATCTGTTCCTGCTGAGCACACTGCTGCCACTCCTGCTGGAGCCTCCGTAATGTCTGTTTGCTGCAGCCCTGAGAACCTGACTGATATGGACTTCTCCCGACCACTCCCGTTGGAGTTTCTCAGATAGGAGCTTTTCCCATATTACTATCCTTTCCAGTTGATCTTACGTTACTGCTATTTATTTCTCTGGGTGCCCTTTTTGTGTATATATCACATGCTCACAGGTGTGCCGAATGTGACAGTGTGTGAAGTACAGTACGAGTGTATAATAATATTTATAAATATGAGATCAAAAATGTCAGAGATAGAAGTTGGCAAAATAAAATCTAATCACACACAGTTAAATCACTGTGTGTGAATTTTTATTTTTTTATCAATATTACAAACCACAATGACATTTCAGTGACTCCTTTTAGCTGGCATGCTGCCAGGCTCACTCATCCCCCTTGTGCGATGCCTGGCACACCTCAATGTAGGCATGGCCACTATTGCTGTAGTGGTCAACTTCACAGATGATGGAGGAGTGGACCCCATGATTGAGACCCCTGATGTGGCTAGGGTCTTGCTAGAGGCTGCTGCTGTGTTAGGCTGAGTCCATGGTGTGGGAGACCGCGCAGTGGCGTCTGCACGGGGCGTGATCAGAATGCCTTAAGGCATTGATCATGCCCATAGACTGTGCAGGCGCACGCGGGCGGAGGCAGGAGGGGGCGCGTGTTGTGCAATAAATCATTTAAAACTGATTTCTTAGTGCAACACGCAAGGCACGTGAGCATTTCACACAATGAGGGATAACTAGCTCCATGACGCCCCTAGGAACGCCCCCCACGGCCCGTCGACCACGGCCAGGTAAAACACCCGCTTTCCCAGAGCCTCCGCACACCACAGCACGGTTGAAGTCACCATGGCCCGGGCCTTAGATAGCGAGTGGGCTCACAGGCTTTCCATGCCCTGCTGAACAGCCTAGCTCGTTCCTGATGCTGTGGATTCTGGCACACTGCCTCTGCAAAACTTGCTGATGTGCCAAGAAAATAATCCAAGATCGGTTGAACAGCAACCCAGCAGGAAAGCACACTAAACTCACCGGGTGTTTAGAAAAATAAAAAAGAATTTATTGGGTCACATATTAAAAAACAAAAAACATACTAGGGACAGAACAGGGAAAACTCTCCTGCTTATGCAAGAAGAGTTTCCCTTGTGGGCATCCTAGCCTTTATAAGTGGCTCCTCAATCCCCTTGGGTCATACCCCCTTTCCTGAAACCGTGTGGCCATTTCCAACAACGTCTCTTTGACTTTACCGGGGTTACTGGTGATCTGACGTTCCCTAAGCATTTGTGAGTACGGGAGTCCAGCCATCAATGGGGGTGGATAGTGACTTGTAGCGTATAGTAGAGAGTTTTTATCTGTAGAATTTTGAAACAATCTCGTGCAGAGTTTGTTAGTGTCCTTGAATACTACAGTGTCAGGGAATGTTACCTCCACTTTACTGTAGTTCATTGTGAAGCGTATTGAGCACGGGATGTGGTTGAGATGACTCACAAAACTGAGGAGTTCCGTTTCCAGTCCCTCCCAGACCAGAAAAACATTGTCGATATACCGGATATACTGGATAATACGGTATGCATGAGGGGCATTGTGTAGCAGATGAACATGCTCATAGGAAACCATGAATAGATTAGCATATGTGGATGCCATGTTGGACCCCATGGTCGTCCCCATAAGCTGTAAGTAACATTTTCTTTCAAATTTGAAAACGTTTTTATGAAGAATTACTTCAATGAGCAACAGTAAGAACTCAGGTGAAGGACCCTTGTGTTCATTAAAGCTACTGAAGTGTTCTCGAATTGCATCAATCCCTTCCTCATGTGGTATATTGGTGAAGAGACTCGTCAGGACCCTGTCTGCCTGACGTTGGCAGCACATCTGCATCACTGTATATATTACACCACTTCCCTGCACGTTCCTCACATATTCCCCCGATTGTGCACTTCCCCACCAAGGTGGGTGCTTTGGCCATTGACAGACAGCACACTAAGCATATCGCCGAGCACTGAGTGTCTGTGCATGCACAGGGCCATTCCCTTGGCTACCTATAGGTGCAGCAGCATTGCGCACGCACCAGCTGAGTTCTGCATGGCGTAACGGAGCCTACACCAGTGCGCATGTGCCCAACGGCTACCATGACTACGCACTGATGCTCCGCTCCTGCTCCACCACAGGTTACTAGGGATGCGTTGCTACGAGCGCCTTGCAGACTGGCTAGACACTTGATCGTGAGTCAACTAACAGGCTTACAAAAGCCACTTGATGCATGACATCACTTTGGGCGGTCTCTTTGATTTATTGATTGCTTAATTGTTGTATTGCTTGGTGGCCATTGGCTGTTGTATTTCACTTTGTCATACTTTTATGTAAATATATATGATATAATATATCTGTGGTATTGTGGTTAGTCCTCCCCCACATCTCACTGAGAAAGGACCCGTTTTTGGACCAAAACGTTGGTCTTTGATATAAAGCCTTATTCACTGAATACATCTGTGTTATCAAACTACTTGAGTGCTGTCCCTTATTACCTGATATATATATATCATAATATAATACATAATACATATAATACATATATATATACACAATAATAATAATAATAATAATAATAAGTTCTTATATTGCACTACTGGTTTTACGCAGCTCTTCACAGAGACATTTTGCAGGCACAGGTCCCTGTCCCATGGAGATTACAATCTATTTTTTGGTGCCTGGAGCACAAGGAGATAAAGTGACTTGCCCAAGGTCACAAGGAGCCGACACCAGGAATTGAACCAGGTTCCCCTGCTCAAACTCCGTGCCAGTCAGTGTCTTTACTCACTGCGCCGCGTGCATGCGTGCGTGCGTGCGTGCGTGCGTGTACACTTAGTTAAGTTATGGTGGGTAAAAAAAGTGACAAAAACCCTCCACTGCAAAGCATATAGCAAATGTAAATATTACTGTATGCTCATTTGCATGTCTTAGACAGGTCTGCAACCCCGCCTTTCACCATTATCACCCAGCACACAGCACTTCCACTGCAGCAAGGGATTCTGGGAAATGACATGCAAATGAGCACACAGTGCCACTTTTTGCTTCAAAACCATTTTAACATGGTTCCCTGTAGGCTTAAGCAAGCTGCAGCAAGCTTAAGTCTGTAGGGAACCATGTTAAAAATGGTTTTTGAAGCAAAAGGTGGAGACTATAAAAAATACTGTATAGCATATTTCACATGGGGAATAAACATTACAGAACACATTTCAATACACAAATTGGCAATTTTGGACACGCTGAGATGGTACAATATGCCAGAAACTTGAATGGTAAGGGTAATGGCTGGGCTTAACCTTTAATATGCTGGCCACAGGGCCCCTATTATCACAGTTACCTCCTTTATCAGAGGGTTTGATAATTATTTCCTTCATTTGTGCTAGTTCAATGAGTGCTTTACATTCTTCCGTGCAAATATTTCCTGTACTTCCAAATACTCAAGGTCTTGACTATTCCAGCTGTTGTATACCAATTTTTTTCATGAATCTGTAATTTAATTAAATGTTTGTGAAACAAGAGTTTTCTTGTGAATGATGTGTCCCCGATACATTCAAAATAATGCGGATTGGAAGACACGGGAAAAGACATGTCTCAGAGCATTCATTAGATGTTCACTAACTGTTTGTCTATTAGATTGAAAATCAATGTAAATTTTTGATCAGTAGATTGTTCGAATAGCTTGTTACATTCTTGTTTGTGTTGAATTAGCCCCATTTTCCTGTCTCTAAGGCTAAGGCCCTGCTGCCTCAGACCACGCGCCCGCACTGCAGACAGGCGACGCGTGGAGAGGCACTTGACCGAATTCATAGATAAACACCCTTTAAGAAAAACAAACCCCTTGAACGGAGCAGGGGGGCGTGGCCAAAACGGGTCGGGTGGTTGCTATAGTATATATATATATATATATATATAATGTGTAGCCCCCTTTCCCCTGTGTGCTGCAAATACCTGCGCGGCAAACAGGAGGCCTGATCCTCCGCCACGGGGAGCCTGGGGTGTGTATAGAAATATCTACTAACAGCGCCTCCACCTGGGAAGGATCCTCACACCTGGGAAGGATCCTAGCCCCTCCAAAGACAATATACCCAGTAATACACACACAAAGTATGTGTAACAGTATTTACTGGAAGGTACAAAACAATACCATGAACCCACACACTATACATATGCAGTATAGCTAATACCGACTCGTGGTGTATTCGCACAGTACTTGGGTGCAGGGGCACCAGTGTCCCAGTGTCCAGTCCACGAAGGCCTATCCCACCCCAAGTGTGAGACAGGGCTGCTCCACGATGTGTTGGTGCACTTGTGGAAAATACCTGCCCAGAGCTCCAGCCCCAGGGGTCGCTGAGTAAGGCCAAGTAAACGGTCAGTATGTTCCACCGAAGATCCGCTTCCGGGTGGGGTGGCCAGAGCGTCCCACCTTTAGATAGTCACTGAGATGATGGCCTGGTCTGGTCCCAGATGCAGGCCATGCAAACCGCGTGCGTCTGTCACCGGTACAAGGGTACTAGCACTAACAGGATATGGGGAGCATCCCTATGTGAGGGGCCTTCCCTAAAGCACCACAAGCTAGAGATGGTCAGGGCCTAGCTGGGACCTGAAGGGGAATACTCTGGCCTAGTCCAGCAGAGCACATCTCCCTGGACCTTACCTATCCTCTTATTGTCCTGCTTCTGACTGGCGTGGTCCCGTTGAGAGCGCCAAATGTATCCTCTTACCATCCAGAGAACCCTGCAGCCCTATTGGCTCCTGCCGTGCATGTGGTATGCAGTCCCTGAGGCTGCTGGGACTTTTAGTTCCCTTGCAGAGCTTAAGGTGTAATGGCCGCCGCTTGCACTATACTGCGCATGCGCAAGGTGTACCAAAATGGCCACCACAACTCCAGCACCTCTCTATACATGCGCAAACTGGTACTACGCCTGCGCAACACAAAGCAATATGGCGGCGCCCTCACCGGAACACCAGCGACCCCCTCGCCCGCTCCCCGCAACGGAGGTAAGAGGAGGAGGTGTGGAGGAACCGGGGGACCAGAGGGGACTTGGTTACATATAATATATAGAGTTACCTCTCGTTTTCAAGTATGTTCTGGGCAGAGTTATGATGACAAATACATGGTTACAAATACATAGTTACATTAAGTAAACAGGGTTATACATTATATACAAGCCATTGCATGCACAGTAAGAGATAATATATGTTATAGTATTGACATGAACGAAAATGGGGAGAGCTCTACATCTGCTCCAATCACATTCACTGCTCTGATGGAGCGGAGAACATGATCTACCTCCAGGAAATTAGCAAAATTGCATGGCATACTTGGTGCAGCTTAAGGTGGTTGATGGTTGATGCATGTGCCATAATAAGTGCATCTGAAGGGCAGTGAAAAGGTTAACCTTTTGAGAAACTATCATAGACAGGCTTGCATGTCTCAATAGACATCAATAACCACACCCAGTGTCTCTTGCTCAAGCGTTTAAAATTTGGTAGCACTAAGTTCTGGTGGAAAATGAGGAGGACCTGCACTGAAAGAATAATAGATACAGTAGGTTGAACTCCTTTGTATTATCCCAGCTCCAGCATTAGAGGCGAATACTGAAAAGGCATTAGGAGATGCTTGGGATACCCAATAAAAATAACAGTGATCAATTGTGGTCCAAGTCTTCATAGTTGCTTAGTAAAATGAGCTGAAAATATGGGCCAGTGTTTCTCATACATGTATGTTGACAGTTTTTATGTTGCAATGCATTACAGAACTCTGGTAGCAAAGGGGTTAAATCCAATCAACAGTGCAGTTTGTGAACACAGAGAAAGATAGCATTATATTGGAAGTGTCTCTACCTATTTTATCCGGAGGCTGAGTGATTGACCTTCCCACATGCATAGTAAATGTTTGTCCAGCATTTTCTTATGCATTATTCCACACGTGTGAGAAATGACAGATAAGACATCCAGCCTCTGCACGTTTTCCTATGCATTATTCTACATGTATCAAAGCCCCCTGATAATGACAGCCCTGCTCCACGAACACTTGCCTATGCATTATTCTCTATCTTCTGCAGATTATAGAAATCAATCACAGCATTACGTTTAGCCACAGACAGTCACAGTGCATTCATCCTGCAAACAAGCCAGGGACTGGCTTTAAAGCAACAGTGCAACGTTTATATAAGTGGGTGAATAGGTAGCTCTGTATTAAGTGACTTGAACAAACCAACATGCTCTGTCTGCCCTTGGCAAAACAACCAGTTGTATGCTTTCAGAGTGACTCCTATTGATAATGTGTTCATCTTCACAGTTACCCCTGCAGTTACATATTGTTCAGTTTTCTGCAGGGGTAAAGTTCTTGTTCTTTAGAATGTCACCCTAAAGGCAGGCTAGATCAATTCTACACCTTAGTCTTAACCCTTTTGCAATAATGTGTGCCTGTTCCTTCTGCAGTGGGGCTGGTCCTTCCAGCAGTGAAAGGGTTAACATGGAAAAAAAAACCATTGTATAAGTTCACCATAAGGCTTCTACAAAATGGAAAACATTTCATATTGTTCTTTCCTTTTCTAGGGTCATCTCGACATACTATATAGGCTGAAGTGTTTTGCGGTTAATTACTAAACTGTTTGCTTCTGCTGGAACAGCACAAACCTAGCTTCTGTGTGAAAGGTTAGGTGGGAAAGACAGGTACTGTTTGTGACGGAAAAAGGAAGGAGCAGTAAGGCTCCCCAATACAAGTTAGGCCAGCCTGCTGCTCATCGTCAGCCTAAATCCTTCCTTTCCCTAATTCAGGGGTGGGGAACGTCAGGCCCGAGGGCCATATAAGGCCCTCGAAATCATTTGGTCTGGCCCTGCTAAGGCAACTGCTATAACCGGGCTCGCGCTAATTTAAAAAAAAATGGCCGCCGCGCGCACGATCGGGAGGAGGGAGGAGGTGGTGTGAGGCTCCGCCAGCCCTACAGGATCCCCAGCAGCCACCGTACTAGCCCCAGCGATCTCCCAGCAGCCACCGTACTCCCCCGGCAGCAGTCCCCGCAGCATTGCCCGCACCTCCCCCACGCTTATCCAGCACTCCCCCCGCACTTACCCCAGTATCCGTCCTACACGATCCCCCGCAGCAGCAGCAGCAGCAGCAGCAGCAGCAGCAGCAACTACCAGAGGTAGAGGGCGGGGTTCTGTGTGCGTACATGCCTGCTGTGTGCCTGCCGTGTGCCTGCCTATCTCTGTCTGTATGGCCCGCGAACAATGTTATAAATATCCAAATGGTCCTTGGCAGAAAAAAGGTTCCCCACCCCTGCCCTAATTACATGTCATTTATCCCCTTTCCCTTTAGGTCTGTCCAATCTTATTTTATCCTTAAGTTAAGTATCTTATAGCCATTTCAGTTTGTGTCATAGATCTTTAGAGTAATGATCTGCGCTCACATTATATTGCATGTATTCTGTGGTGTATCACTTTATTACCGCTGTAGGATATTTGGTTACGGACGTTTTGCCCTTGACCAAATTGCTCCTGGCATTTAGCCGCTAAACACCTAGCCGTAGGGACATCTCTAAAACCCCCTAATCTTAACCCTTAATACTAACGCTACCACTGCCCTAAAAACCTTAACCCCTTGCTCTAACCTTACCCTAAAACCAATGACACTAATTCCCTACCCTAAAATCCTAACCCCTTAGCCTAAAACCCCTATCCTTAACCCCCTACCCTAACCACTAAAACCCCTTACGTTAACTTACCTTATTAGCAAAAAGGTCGGCAGCTGAGTGTCCTGGCAGAAAGAGCCATAAATAGTCTCCCTACCAGCCTGCTTCCTATATGGCAGACGACCTGGCTCCACTGACAAGTGGGAGGTAGGTAATCCCTTCGGCTTACATTCCCACTCTTTTTAATGTTGTGCCTGGCCTGTTCCTGTGATTGGCTTGTGAGTGATATCTACCTTTTGGTCAATTTCTAATCTTAGCTGGGTGGGACAGACCTTTTCACACCCCCGCCCGATTGGTTCTGGAGTTACAGAACAACCAAATATCTACAGAATTCCCACACTCAGAATTAGAATTCCCAACCTGCA
This sequence comes from Ascaphus truei, assembly GCF_040206685.1. Classification (NCBI taxonomy): domain Eukaryota; kingdom Metazoa; phylum Chordata; class Amphibia; order Anura; family Ascaphidae; genus Ascaphus; species Ascaphus truei. The sequence continues at coordinate 183,176,447 of NC_134487.1, forward strand.
ATTAGTCTAAGCGATATGGTTCCATGTAATCCTGGCATAGCATGGTGTATTACTACAGGTCCCAACATATACTGTAACTACAAGGACATCTTTTTGTTTCACATATTTTTATTGTGTTTTTCAAAAAATGGGGGGGGAAAAGGGAGGATAAATAACAAAATACAACAATAATCATACATATGGGTACCAGAATAATAATCATAGGGTTGACCATTTACATAAATCAAATACCATCTATTGCGGACAGCCTGAGCAAATATATATAGGCATTGAATAACTTGGGCAGACCAAATGCATAACCACACTTTATCCATATATAGGGAGGTTAAAAATTAAACAAACAAAAAGATACAGGAGATTAACTGGGAAAGAGGGGGGAGAATAAGGGGGGTTACCCCCATCACCCCCATCTACCACGGCTCTCGAGGAATATCACACATATCCTCTACTTGCTGCTCCTAGAGCATAGTATCCTAATTTACTTTATCTTGCCTCGCTCGAAAGGGGGCTGTTTAAAAACCTTTACATCAGAATAGATCAGATCATTTTGGCATGGTAATCCTCATCTCAACTCAACTCAATTCTCAAGGGTCCCAAACTCTATAAAATTCCTCCGTGGATTGCTTCAGGAAAACCGTCAGCTTCTCCATAATCATCACCTCGTTTATCCGTTTTTCTACTGACTGCCTATAGGGGGGAGGGGGAGTTGGACGATTTTATTCCATGATGCCGCTAACGAGCATTTAGCTGCCATTAGAATAAATTAAACGAGCTTGTTTATGGGATGGCTAATATCTTCGACGGGTTTTGCCAGCAAATAAATCAGCGGATCAACCGGAAATACCAGCTCTGTTGTGTTGTTAATGATATAATTTTTGTATAACAGGACAGGTCCACCAAATATGTATCATATCCCCCTTTTGTCCGCAACCCCTCCAACACAGATCGGATGCTTCAGGGTAAATCTGTCTCAATTTACTTGGAGTCAGGTACCATTGAAATAAAATCTTGTATATATTCTCTTTGGTCGTGGTGCAAATGGAAGTTTTTGCTGCGGACTCCCAGATATCCTCCCAGTCATCTCTATCAATTTCCATATTAAGATCTTCGGGCCCAATTTGAAAATCTTAACATTTAGTTCCCGGGTTACAGGGGTCTAAAAATACACAGGCAAGGGCAGTGTCTCATATAGTGAGATTGATTGGCTAGCCAGCAGAATAGTTTTGGGTCGGCATTCCAAATAATCACCTGATGTACAGTAGCTGGGCTACGTGATAATACTTCTGCACATCTGGGATCCCCATGCCCCCTCTCCCCTTGAAGCCAACATCACTGACCGAGCGGTCCTTGGTCTCTTGTCCTGCCATATAAATTTAAATATCCTACCTTTTAAATTTTTTAATTCAATGCTTGGTATCTGGATTGGAAGGGTCTGAAAATAGTAAAGCCGTCTAGGGAGAATATTAATCTTAACCGATACTATTCTCCCAATCCAAGATATCTGAAATTTATCCCAGATTTCCAGGTCTTTTTTGATCTTGGTAAATAGAGGAGCGTAATTACATTGGTACAGAGAGCCATAATATCTGGCAATTTTAACTCCCAGAAATGTAATATGGGAGGAGCTCCATCTATAATTAAAATTTAGTTGTAGGAGCTAATTTCTGAGGCTGGGAGTGTTAAATTTAGGACCTCCAATTTATAATTATTAATTTTATAGCCCCAAATGCTACTAAAGTCTGTTAGAGAGATCTATAGTTTACGCTACCAATGGAAATACACTGAATATTCACATTCTCTCGAATTTTTGATGCAACTAGCTCGATGGACAGGGCAAAGAGGACAGGGGATAGAGGGCAGCCCTATCTTGTGCCATTTTTGATCCTAATCACATCTAAATTGGTTCCTGGGAGTTTGACTAAGGCAGAAGGCCTTCGGTAGAGTGCTCTAACCTTCTCAAGAAAGGGGCCTCCAAATCCAAACCTCTGCATTGCTTCATCAAAGAATGCCCAATCTATTCTGTCGAATGGTTTCTCAGCATCTAGACTCAACAGAATAGCTTTTGTGCCGACGAGGTGCATAATTGGTCGATAATATCTATAATCTTTCGGTTGTTATCGGAGGCTTGTTTGCCCAGAACAAAACCAATCTGATCTATATGAATTAGACTCGGCAAAATAGGATTTAGTCTATTCGCCAGAATCTTGCTATATATCTTCAGATCTGTGTTGAGTAAAGACATCGGACGATAGCTTCCACTTTGATGTGGGTCCGGCCTTTTTTATGTATGATGGCTATACTTGCATAATACAGTAGTTGGGATTGGAGCGCCTTCTAGAAAGGAATTAAACATTTCTAGAATATAGGGGGACACAACGCCCCCAAGAATGTTATAATTTGCATTAGATAACCCATCCGGGCCTGGGTGTCATGGTAACTTATTACAAGATATAATAGACACCAAATATTTGGGTTGAACTGAACGAGGCTTAGATATAATCAAATATATTTATTCCTTAAATAGGTGAACACAGCAATATAGTACAATTAACAGGCAAGAAGGTAACACTTACTTAGGGTTGGGGGATGAAGAAGTTTCTGATAGCAATTCTCCAGCAATCCGGTGACATTCAAGATGAAATCAGAAGAACAACAGGACTGTAGGGTTGACAACAGTTTATATACCTTTGTAACCCTATCCTTAACATTGAATACAGACTATTGGGGAACAATTATCTGTATCCAATCCCTAACGTGGGAACATAGTTTAACCCATGCCCCCCCGCTAGTTAGCCCATGCGTACTGGGACTCTGAGGGTCTCATTTCTGTAGCCCCACATCTAATCAGGGGCACCGGCCAGTCTACCTGATGAAGTATCTGGCAGAATCTTCATTGTTTGTAGGTGTAAGATATAACACTTACAAACCACTCCAGTTTGATGCTTCTCCGCCCTCATGTAAACAGTTAGAGTGGCGGAGTCTTTTGATCAGTACTTGGTTCCTAGACTTTGGGTCGCCCCCCTGACCCTTTGCATTCCTTTGTGTGAAGGAATCTTCGCGGGTTTTTATCCCCGCTTTGGAATACAGTATTAAAGTTAAAACACACATATATTAAAATATCCGGTTCCGTTATGTCCAGCGGGTCCAAACTTCCCAGACCTTACGGCCGGAACTGGGACACTATAGGGTCCAAGTTTCAGCACACTGCAACCTTCAGAACCGGAGATACACAAATACCACTTAAACCGTTTCATACTTTAACACAAAATTCTCTGCTGTAAAATAAATCACAGTTTGTCACTAAATCTCCATTGAAAACAACGGGCTCCGCCGCCATAGACTTTCAACGGTAATCCGCCGCCACTGGCGGCTATGGGAGTCTGCCGCCATAGATTTTCAACAGGGCATCGCCGCCGTTGAAGCCTATGGGTTTTATCCGCCATAGCCGGTCAATGGGAACCGGCCGCCATTGAAGTCTATGGGAAAAATTCCCGAACCTTTATGGTGGTCCATACTCCGTCGGGTTGGTCAGAGAGGGTCAGGAATGGTTTTGCAGCCATGCCGGAGCAGTGACTACAGGCACCCCAAACCATGGCCCTCTCCAGAACCGGAGATATGGGCTATGATTTGTAGGGTTTCGGACTTAGCTGTTTTCTAGTGCTGCATCTGCCACCGCCATTGGAACCTATGGCGTGCCCCGCTCTGCCAGAATGACCCTTTCCAGGGGTCCTGGATTCTGGGACCCGGTGGTGGTCGAGTGAGGGGAGGCCTAGGAACTAGGGGCAAAAATAATTTTATTTCTGGGTGCCCTAGAACCTAAGATTCCCACGCCACTTGACGTTGACCTTGACTAATCAGTGATGAAAGCTCTCTTTCAGACAATGTATCCGCTTTGCGGTTTTGCGGTTTGGACGGCAACCAACTCGTTCCTGGAAAGCGCCGTCGAGGAACCTCCATTGAAGTCAATGAGCCCATTGACTTACAATGGGAAACCGCCGCTTCTCCTCTCGGATGCCATCTGCTGGTCTTTGAGGGAAACAGGTCCAAAACAGCTAGATCCGCCATTGAAATGAATGGAGCTCCAATGGCGGCCTATGGGACCCTGCAAAATGGTGCCTGAAAAGGCGGGAAAATTAAACAAAGGGCTATAATCACTATACAACTATTAACCCTTGCCCTCCCGGATGGATCCCAGTGTGTGTGTGGTGCAGACACTGACATGATAATGAAACATGGGAACAGGGGAACATACATTTTCATGACATAGCAAGGTGTAAACCACATTCCTGGACCGCAGTCCAGTTAACCCCTTGCCTCCCTGGTGAGGTCAGGGGGTGGCCATATGGGGTGCAACCCCTTTAACACCGGGCCAATCCCCCTCTCCCTCTACACTGGGGTTTTTGCTGCTTTTAGAGATTTAACTGCAATTGGCAACTCCTCTTGGGTGATTTTCCCATTTAAAGGCTCTAAATCCGCTTTGGTCAGCTGGGGAAGTTTGCATTCTTCCAAATATTTAGAAATGGCCTCTGAGTTAGTAGGGCCTCTACCTGAAGAGCTCAGATCATATAGTCTTGTACAAAATGTTGTGAATTCTTCAGATATTTCCTTTTCATTGTGATTAATTAAGTCATTTTTGCACCTCATAGCAGTGATTTGTGATTTGACTCTCAAGCCCCTGAGTTTATTAGCTAAAAGTCTATCAGCTTTATTCCCCTTATCATAGTATCGCTGATTGGTCCATTTCAGTGCCCTTTCTACTGATGCAGCCACCAGTATTAGAACACTTACCTGGGAAATTCTGGTTGATTTTGGGGCAGTCTCACAGTAAATGCCTCAACATTTCTGTGAGATTCATAATGGCCCATCAGATTAACACAGCGGGGGGTCCCTGCAGTCCCATTCAAACTGAATGGGACTGCAGGACCCCTGTTGTGTTAATCTGATGGGCCATTAAGAATCTCACAGAAATGTTGAGGCAATGTTCAGACAATGTTGCGGCATTTACTGTGAGACTGCCTCAGAATTTCCCAGGCAAGAGTTCTAATACTCGTGATTGCATCTGTACATCTTCCAATTGAACCTGCCTCAGGGCCATTCTAGTGGCACAGAGAGCTTTATATAGTTTTTTTGATGGGTTAGTTTTGTGTTGCTGTTCCAATTGTGAAAATGTTTCCGTGAGTTCTTTAAATAATTTCAGCTTGCTCTTTTTCTTATTAGAGGCAATGGAGATACATCACCTCTTATTGTCACCTTATGGACTTCCCAAGGCATCGCTGGGGTAGAAACAGATCCCTGGTTGATATTGAAATATTCTGTAAAGTTTTATTCTTATTTTGTTCCCTATCTCAGGGTAATTTAGGAGAGAATCATTTAATTTCCACGAGAAGACATTGCTTTTTTCAAAGGGGAGACAGAGAGTCAAATTGGGGAGACAGAGAGTCAAATCAATAGGGGCATGGTCAGACCAGGTGATTGGATCAATATCTGAATGAGAGGATGCATGGAGAACGTTCTTGGTGACCAGGAAATAGTCAATTCTCAAATAGGTCTGGTGAGGGGAGGAATAAAAAGTATAGTCCCGTTGGCCCTGATGTTAAACTCTCCGTTTATCTGTCAGGAAAAATTCCTTTATAAGATCTCTACATTTTTTTGCAGTTTTCTGGGTATGAATCAATTATGTGCGGCCCGGGACAGCAGATGTCTACTTCAGGAGAGAGGACCATATTCATATTGCCTGCTACTATAAGAGAGGACAGAGATTGCAGGTCAATTGATTACAGAACCTGTCATAAAATCTACCTGATTCTCATTGGGAGCATAGAGATTAGTTAGCGTGATTGCTAAGCCTGCCAGGGAGCCATATATTTTCAGGTATCTTCCCTCTTGGTCAACCACCACCTTTTCGTCGGTAAAAGGAACACCTTGTCTAATTAGAATTGCCACTCCTCTTTTTTTGCTACAGAATGAGGAATAATAATACGCATGGGGAAAAGCCTTCCTAAATGTGTTGGGGTGGTCACGGACATTGAAATGGGTTTCCTATATAAAAAGGATATCTCCCTTTGTTCTTTTAAATTCTTGGAGAGCAAGTCTCCGTTTACTATTAGATTGTAGGCCCTTGACATTGAGCGAGATTAGTTTTACATTGGCCAAACTAGCTAAGACCCCGGAGATTTAGTTGAGAGTCTAAGCCAGAGGTGCTCAAACTTCCTGCGCTGCACGCCCCTCACTGCTCTCCCCATGTCTCGCCCCCTCTGCGGCGTAAAATGACGCCTCGGGGTCATGTGACGTCACACGACCCAGTGTCATTTGACACAGCGTCTCCATGGCAATGGGCATCAAGTGATGCAGCGTTGTCATGGAGACGAGTGACATGGAAGTCGGGTAAGTGAGTTGCGCCCCCTCAAAAAAGTATTGCGCCCCCCCGTTTGTGCACCGCTGGTCTAAGCCACCCACTTTCACATCGTAGGGGCCGTTATAAATCTTTAATTCTTTATGAATAAGAAAGAAATGAGCCCATTTGTCCTTGTTGGTAGAGACCCTGGTGGATAAGGGGAAAAACGGGCTCAACAATAGCCCTAGAAATATAGCCTCAGTCCTTTGGGAGACATCCCCGGTCACAGGGCCTGGGGAAAAACAGGAGGAGAGCCAAGAGGACCCTCAAATGAAAATATAGGCAATTTCCGTTTTTTACCTAATACAGAACAACATCTAGTAAGCTGAAACCCGAAACCCCTGAGTGTAAACTCAAAAACTCCAACAGAATCATTCCCACTCTACCTCATCAATGAACTAAGAATCTTTCACCTGAGATAAACTGGCTTGGTCTAAACAGAACCCTCACACCTCAAGCAAGAAGGGAGAGGGAGGGAGAGAGAAGGAAGAAAGGAAAAGATACAGAAGGGGGGGGGGGAGGAGGAAACTGGGGGAGGGAGGAAAAGGGGACGTGAAGGTGGGAAAAAAGGAATGGAGAAGGGGGGGCGAGGGGGGAAAGGGGTGGAGGGGGGAAAGAGGATAAGTAAAAGGGGGGTTGGCTAGTTAGACCTTTACAACCCTGACCGAAGAATCACCTTTCTTCAGGGGGGTAAACGGGAAGTAGATCCATTTCATGAGATTGAGTCACATTATACAGAACATTACACATAGGAGAATAAAATCATAAACATTAGGCATAGTCCTAAAAAAATTTCAGCAAGTAACAGTGTCATATTTAGCAGGTTTTTGTTAGACCAGAGACATATTATAAGACCCAGTGAATATGCACTTATATTTAACTGGACCTATTGTCCCATAGGAAGAGCAGGGGAGGTGGGGGAGGGAGGGGGAGGGGACGGGCAAGGAGGGGAGGGACATCTTTAGCAGAGCACATACTGTAGTACAACATCTCAAAATCTAAAAATCAGAAGACACTACGCAATGGCTTAAAACTATACTATGCTCAGTATACAAAGTACTTCTGTTTAAAAGATTATGTATATGTATATGTATACAGTATATATATATATATATACATACAAAGAAAAAACTGCGCCCCTCAGATAATATCTCTCTCAACACCAAATGATATTCAAATGGTTATCCAAATATATGGATACACTGATTAATAAGATGTCAGAGGTATAAAGTATCTATAAATTTTGTAAATATAAAAATACTATTCCACACAATGATAACTACAATAATATGATTATATTAGTGTGAGCTATGACTGAATGCTAAAAAATGCCTTATAAGTATATATAAACCAAAACCATATGATATAAAAAAACAAAAAATTGTGTATTCAATGAAAAGAAAAATAGTCCTGTGTAAAAATAAAAATACAAAACTCTGGATACCGGCTGCTCTCTGCAAGGAACCAACGACCTCCCAGTGAATCTACAGAAAGACAAGAAAGAAAGCGCCCGATCCTAGTGTAATATGAAACAAAACATTTAATAACCAGTCCTAAATTCAATAGATGTAAACTCACAAACATATGTGAATAAAAAGCATGTAATGAGTATACTCATTCGCCAACTGTGGGATAGTCCTGCTCTGCTCACACGCCAACCAGCTCTTCAATGGAGTCCCAGAGTGTCTCAGCCGACGACCAGCAGGGCTTTCACAGGGTGCCACGACCTCTCACGATGTGAACCGGATGCAGATCTCTCCACACAGCAACTCCGGATGCGACAAACCGGTCGCGTGACCCCGCAATACGATATGGTTTGGCGTCGCAATTTCACAAAAGTATAATAAAGTTGAGCAGTGTCCCAGCAGCGTCCCCTGATGAAATCACCCTGTGTGAAGAAACGCGTTGGGAAGTTAGTGTGAGCTACTGACATATTTTAATATATACTCGTTTGCTGCTGGGACATTGGGACGCTGCTGGGACACTGCTCAATTTTATTATACTTTGGTGAAATTGCGACGCCAAACCATATCGTATTGCGGGGTCACGCGACCGGTTTCTCCCATCCAGGGTTGCTGTGTGGAGAGATCTGCATCCGGTTCACATCGTGAGAGGTCGTGGCACCCTGTGAAAGCCCTGCTGGTCGGCGGATGAGACACTCTGGGACTCCATTGAAGAGCTGGTTGGCGTGTGAGCAGAGCAGGACTATCCCACAGTTGGCGAATGAGTATACTCATTACATGCTTTTTATTCACATATGTTTGTGAGTTTACATCTATTGAATTTAGGACTGGTTATTAAATGTTTTGTTTCATATTACACTAGGATCGGGCGCTTTCTTTCTTGTCTTTCTATATATATATACTAGCTGAGAGCCCCGGCGTTGCCCGGGATGTTTGTGGTGTGGGTGTGGCATTTGGGTGAGGAGTGGTCAACGCGGCCCATGTGCGGTGGTAGTGCTGCTGTGTCTGTACTGATGGTGATTGTATCGGTGTGCTGATTTGGGAGGGTTTGGTGCTGATGTGGGGGTGCGGATGTGGGTGTGCCGATGGGGGAGGTGCAAAGGTGCCGATGTGTGGGTGCTGATGGTGTTGATGGGGGCTGGGAATGGCGGGGAGCCGAGAATGCCAGTGTGCTGGGGGGGGGGGGGGCATGGGATAGCGGTGTGCTGATGTGGTGGTGCTGGGGATAGTGTGTGTGTGTGTGTGTGTATACGTGTGTGTGTATACACGTGTGTGTGTATACATGTGTGTGTGTGTATACATGTTTGTGTGTGTGTATACATGTTTGTGTGTATACATTGTATGTGTGTGTGTGTATACATGTGTACGTGTGTGTGTATACATGTGTGTGTATACATGTGTATGTATACACATGTGTGTGTATACACGTGTGTGTGTATACACATGTGTGTGTATACACATGTGTGTGTAGACATTGTGTGTATGTATATATATGGTGTGTGTGTGTGTATACATGTGTGTGTATACACACATGTGTGTATACACGTGTGTATACATGTTTGTGTGTGTGTGTGTATACATGTGTGTGTGTACATTTGTGTGTGTATACATGTGTGTGTGTAGACACGTGTGTGTGTGTGTGTGTGTATACGTGTGTGTATACATGTGTGTGTGTGTGTGTATACATGTGTGTGTGTATACGTGTGTGTGTGTATACGTGTGTATGTCTCCATGTGTGTGTGTGTATGTCTCCATGTGTGTGTGTACGTGTACATGTGTGTGAGTATACGTGTACATGTGTGTGTGTACGTGTCTACGTGTACATGTGTGTGTGTGTCTACGTGTACATGTGTGTGTGTCTACGTGCGTGTGTCTACGTGTGTGTGTACGTGTGTGTGTGTCTACGTGTGTGTGCGTATACGTGTGTGTATACGTGTGTGTGTGTGTATACGTGTGTGTGTGTGTGTATACGTGTGTGTCTACGTCTGTGTGTGTCTACGTCTGTGTGTGTACGTGTGTGTGTCTACGTGTGTGTGTGTGTCTACGTGTGTGTGTGTGTGTGTCTACGTGTGTGTGTGTCTACGTGGGTGTGTGTCTACGCGTGTGTGTGTCTACGTGTGTGTGTGTCTACGTGTGTGTGTACGTGTGTGTGTGTGTCTACGTGTGTGTGTGTGTGTGTGTCTACGTGTGTGTGTGTCTACGTGGGTGTGTGTCTACGCGTGTGTGTGTCTACGTGTGTGTGTGTCTACGTGTGTGTGTCTACGTGTGTCTGCGTGTCTACGTGTGTCTGCGTGCCACGATGTTAAATCCGCTTGCCCGGGGCGTGCAAATGTATAGGTTTGTCGAACACTGTATATATATATATATATAATCTCCCTTGTAAACCCCCCCCCCCCCCCCCCCCCCTAAGTGAGATTGGAGTTATCTGTTTCTCTGCTACTCCATTTAGGTGATGTGCTGTACCTGTTTGGCAACAGGAGGACTGAGTGCTCTGCGGTGTTGTGGGGGAGCAGGACAGGTTTACAGGTTACCTTAGTTCTTTGGAGCAGTGCCTCCAGTCAGCATGGATCCTCTGGATAACAGCAGGATGGCCCATTCTGACACCTTGTTCTGGTCCAGTCAGTAACCACAATGGATTGTAGTGCAACTGATTCTTTATTTGTTTACAGCAGAAGTCAGCCAGACGATACAGCCCTCCTTTAGGAATAAGACCTTGCAGGCCCCATCCAGATGCTTATCCCTGGTAGTGCTCAGGATAGCACTCAAACTCCTCAGGGGGAGGGGAGACAGACTGACTCACTTCTGAGAAAGGGCCAGAATCAACCCTGAGGAGATGTTTGTAACCCCGCCCCATAACAGAGCAGGTCTGAATACTGATTGGTTCATCTGTTGTATGTGATGACCTATCAGTATCCTTCCCTCAGGCTGACACTCTCAGGCTGTTGCTAGATCCGCCCTTGGATACATCTAATATATCCAGGGCCTATTTGAAGGAATCAACCCAACCACTGCCTGCACCTAACAGGACTTATACTCGTAGGGCCAAGGAAAATAATTAGCAGTCGGGAGGCTATGCTACATATATACATATATGCTGCCTTTTTAAATGCCTGTGTTTTGCACTACCCCTATAAACAGACAATCAACAGTTATTTTGGGATGACTAACATGCTATGGAGTTCGTAATTAAAATTATATAGGTTGAGGGGCCAGCCATGCAATGTGTTGCACTTTGTATAAGGCACTGAATAGGGTTAATATACATCAGTTTCTCTCTTTTAATGTCTTGGCTACTACAGTCAGCCTACCAAGGGAATCTCTGAGATGAGCATTTTATGATGCCCGGCTCCCCGGGGTAAAGCATTTATTGGTTCATTTCTGGTTTTATCGTTTCGACATTGTTTACAATGCACACGATTAGCTGTCTTTATGCAAATCTCCCCCCATCTAAATAAACACAGCCATTTGCACAGAGATGTGTTCTGCAGGGTTTATTATGGGGGGAGAGAGAGAGCATTGTACGACTTTGCTGCTTATTGCTTTCAAGAGACAGATCCATAATTTAGCTTATGGCTCTACTGTTGAGATCACAATAAAGTTAAAACAACTTGGAGAAGGAAGCTGACTACTGACCAAGTGTTGCCACTGTGGTCCTGATGTTTTGTGTGTGGTTGTGTTCTGAATCATAAGACACAATGGTATCACAAGAATTGATGGACCTTACAAATTGTTACAAACTACATAAAAAATATTAGACCAGCATGATGAAATCTTTGTCAATCCCCAAACGTTTAATTCTCAGCCGTTGTTTAATAATCTCTTCCATGTATACCTTTAATGCAACAGCACAGAAGAGAGGTTGCTTGATTTGCTCCGTAAACCAGATGTAGATATTCATACTTCATATAGATGTATATCTAGCTCACACCTCCCAAAGCGCCTATGTAAGGGATGAGGGAGATCTCAACATCTTGCATTGTCTTGAATTGGAATATGGGATCTTTAGTCAAGGAGAAAGTAAAACCTGATGTATTTTTCAGCTACATATCAGAGGTTTTCCCAAAATGTGATTACACTTGTTCAAGGAAAACAGAACTGTGACTACTGGCCAACATATACAGTTCAGTAGCCAATAGTCCAAGTCATGAATTCAGATTTGTTTAATGTTACTTGAGCTATTTTGACAACATTTTCTGGGATAGACTCAACAGATAAGTATTTGTGTTTGTAGAAGTTGCGATAATGGGTTGAAGGGTTTGGATAAGTACTTGACCTGTGCCCCTAGCCAAACTCCTGGTACAGTGCACAGGGATCACAAATTATATGAGCGTCACATATATATATTCCATAGCATTCAATAGTAAAGATTTTCAGGACTGTGTTCACTTGAGAATCAGTGGGCGAAGAAAAACATTAATCACTTCTCCAAACGTATACATGGAGCACATCATGAATTAAATGAAAACTCTTGATAATAAGCTCAAATACTTGAAAGATTAAGACTGACCATTAGAAATGTATTTCATCCAAGCTCAGTCTCAGTTTTGCCTAGGAGAATGGAGGTCAGCAATTTTAAGATGAGCTCCTCAATGTCAGTCACAGATTCCGGGATGCTTCTAATTCTAAGATTATTCCTCCTATCTCTATTTTCCGCATCTTCTTGTTTATCGTGTAACGGTGTTCCCCCACCCAATAGCATATAGTGTGTGTGGGCGGGGAACCTAATGTTACCAAGTGTGGTGCGTTACCTGTTAGGCTCACAGGGGGCCTAAGCCTCCGCCACGGGGAGCCTGGGGTACGTATAATAATAGGAGTAACCTCGTACTCGGTGCAGCGCATCCACCTGCGATGGCTCCCACCAGAGGGGGAGTGGTCCTCGCAGGACAATATATATATCACACACTCAGCATGTAAAACAACCAATAACTTTACTGTAGCAAATGCACTTATTCATATAGATATCAACAGGTGTCCCTCTCTAGAGGAGACACTAACTGCTGCGTCTCGCAGGACGCTCCCACCTACACCGGGTGATCCCACCCCTTGTCCAGTAACCCCACACAATATGTCCTCCACCCTCAAGTGTGATAAGTATATGTGTGACTGCGCAGCCACTATGTCCTGTGTGAATAGATGGTATAGTTGGTGCACTTGTTGATTACCTGCCGAGCACTCCAGTGCCCGGGCCTGCCAAGGAGCTTCACAAAGGATCCGATGACAGCTGACCACAGGAACTACCGTCCGGGGCGATCCCACCCGGATGGCTGCTGCAGCGACAGCGAAGGTCTGAGCCCAGACCTCTGTATGGACGTGCAGCGTCCGCTGTGTCCCTAACTGACTCTGGATAATAAGGGGCAGGTCCCTAACCTGGGGCCTGTCCCTGACACACTCAAGCTACTCGTGACTCAGGTCTATCTGGGGCCTAGGGGGCTGCTGGCCTAGTGCAGGGAGTCACTGACTCCTGCACCCTACCTCCTTCCGCTAGCTGCTCCTGACGCCGACTGACTAACGTGCTCAGAGTCCGCGAAATGTATCTAATCTCCTCTGCAGGGAGATGCTGCGACCCTATTGGCTCCCTGGCGTCCGTAGTGGCCACAGTGGTGAGGGAGCCCATTGCGCATGCGCAACCACATAGAAAATGGCGGCGCCCTGCCGCCCTGCTTCGGGAGCGCGGGGAGTCCTCGCAACGCGATCGCGGCCCTAGCAACTGGCCGCACGCGTACCCGGCATCCCTCCGAAGCAGGATCCTACCGCCCCCACTCTTGCGGCCGGCCGACGGGACCGCCATTGGGCTCAGCGGCACCCGCGATCGCCAGCAAGGTGAGGGGGGCGACATGCAGAGGGGGACCCGGCTACATCAGCTAAGTCAATAATCTGTGTTTTGAGATAAGTTGTGTTTTTTTTTTTCGTTTTTGCGGAGCGCTTTAATAGTTGAGTCCTTTTTTTTTCTCTAACTCCTCTGTGCGGTCGCCAATCTGGGTTATGTCTCTTTTTAGCTCCTGCATCTCGGATTGAAATAATGATTTTAGGTCATTGAACAGCACCTTTAAGTCATGTTTCATGTAACTTCTCGTGATTAAATCTCTTTCCCTGCTTTCACTTCCTTCCCTCCCTGACTCCCTTTCTGAGTCGGATCCATAGTTAGGTGCCAGTGCCACACTTCTTCCCGCCTTTGCCATCTCAGGGTTTTGGAAGTAAGTTTTAAGATTGAGCATATTCTTCCTTGTCTGTGACCTTTTGGCCATCCTTGGTCGATCAGGGACTAAGGCCGGTGACTTTTCTGAACTTTTGCCAATTAAATGCTTAATTGTGCCGGGTATTGGCGGGGGCCTCTAGTCTAAGCTGCCATACCGAAAGCCGCCGCGCATGCACCCAGTTTGAAAATTTTGGTGGACTATTTTTAATTGAGCTTTTGACTCCCTGGTGTTTCCAAACCTTCGCTCCAGGGCTATCTCAGGGAATGCACGAGGTCCAGGAACCAGTGCCTGTCTCAGGTGTTACATTGTTTGATTTCAGAGCACCTTTGCAGTTAACACCTCATAGAATGAAGATATGGTAAGGTCTGTTGGTCACGGTAGTCCCGGACCCCTCCCCCCTCCCCCCTCCCAGCCTTTCCCTTCAGTACCAGTCTGGTCAGTGTCTGTACCTTTATCTGGTTGTGGAGCAGCTTACATCAGCCGGCGTGCATCCTTGTGGTTTACGTGACCTGCTGTCAGTATCGGCTGGGACTTCAAGGAAGAGGCAGGTCCGCGTGCTCCGGTGACCACGCAGCAGGAGCACAGCCTTTCTTTTGTTTTATAGTTTTAATACTATATTTGCTGAGCATAACTGAGTGCAGTTTTTCTAGTATGTTGTGGTTCCCTCCCCCCCACCCCCCTTTATATTCTGTTGTGTGCTGTTGAGGGCGCTAGCTGCTTTTGGTCTTGGGATTTTAGGTCTGCAGTTTCCTCAGGCCTCTCCCCCACCCCAGGACTGCCCAAGGACAAACAAGAGGTGCAGATTTGGATTCCTCCGGGTTTGTGCAGGAAGTCTTACTTTTGTGGGCTGTGTGGGCCTGGCTATGCTCCCCCAGTGCAGTAGGGATTAATCAGACACCAGGGTCAGGGCCCTATGCAGGGTATGACTCTCTGAGTGATGAGATATGCTGGATGATCCAGCTATCTGTGTCCTCCCCCACCTGTAAGGGGATGCGCATCCCATGCAGACCTCAACCTGCTGTAGGCTCCCAATAACCCTGGGCTCTCTCCCCCTAGGGTGTACCTCCGCAGCTCCGCTCCTCATGGGCTTAAACCGTTGCTTTGAGGTCCCGGTGTCCATCTTGGATTTCAGGACTGAGGGGAAAAATCTCACCTATGCTGCTTCTGATCACCGGAAAGGTTCCCGGCACACCTCCCTGGCTTCCCGCAGCTTTTCCAGCGCTGACAGCAAGCCCCAGATCCCGCTAGCACCCAACTGTGGCTGCAGCACCTCCCACCCGGAATTCACTCTTACTGGGAAGCCACACTGGTTGGCGCCATTTTGATTTTAGCAGCTACTAGCGGCTCTTGGTATACCAGCTATGCAGAGTGCTCTCTACTCTTTCCGAAGTTGCTGCTGTAGAGGTGATGTGCAGCACTTAGGACACTCTGTGTTATGTTTGGGGACTATTCTTGTCACTTTTGAAGTGGTTAATAGCTTTGTAAGGTCCGGAGCTACACGTCCTCTCCACTCAACAGCTGGCCACGCCCCCCTTCACAACATTTTTTTAATGAAAACAGTGCAAAATTAAACCAGGGTTTAATTTTGCATTTGGATACTACCCCGCTGATCACGGGAGACTGGGAGCTGCAGGGAGAGTTATACAGACAGTGATGAGATAGGAGTTCAAGGACAGCGCACACGCGTTTCCCTTTTTAATGAAAACAGTGACTTTTTATCTGGTTCTCGAATTCCCGCAAAATGTTCGCATGTCTCTAATTATGTCTTCCAACAGACTGAAAAGAGAGACTTAACCTACTGCACAATACGCTGTCCAGTGTCCAGGCTGAAACTTCATTACAAAAATTCCACTGGGAAAATACAATTCTGCTTTAAGATCTCTGCCAACCAACTGAGCCACCCAGTCCCCATCTGCGCTTGTACATGTGCCTCTTGCTTAACCCGCATCTTATCTCCCTCCTTTGAGTGATTATTGTGTTCTTTCGATTATGCTTGTCCAATGTGGCACTCACACTTTTAATGCCATACAGACAGAATAGTCTGCGTCAGCCTACACTTGTCATTCCTTGAGAAGGTTCAATGCTTCATAAAAACCCTGCAATGTCCTAGTGTTTAAAAAAGATCTATCACCCTATCAGCCGCTCTTTATAGTCTGCGTGGGGAGTGCTGCTGTGTAAGGATGGCTTTTACTGCATAAGGTGACAAAGACGGATGCATTACTGTCTATTAATGAACATCAAGGAAGCTGCAAGATCTCCTTCAAATATAATACACTTCACTCGTTCTCGTGCTCTTACATAAGTTAACACAGTGGCAGCTAAGCTGAAGATTAAAAAGAGAATGCTTGTTGAGTGCAAATAGCTGCATATATATCATGCAGTGTTATGGGGAACTGATGAATTCCACGTAACATTGCTTGATACAGGTTAATTGAAAGCTACCAGGAAGCAAACTTTACTGTGTTCTGATGTTATGCATCAGCGCACAGTAAAGTCTATTTTGACGCACTACATCGATTTCTGCTTGTGGCTATGATAGGTGAAAGAATTAGCTGATTTAAGTACACTGCAATTGATCAGACTGTTAAGGGGTGGTGTCTGCTACCTCAGACCCGGAGGATTTCTTTTTAGCAAAAAGAAGGAGGAGGAGGGGGCGGGGGGGGAATTCACACAAAGAGGTGGAATTTGATACATTCAATAAAGTTCAATAAAAATAAAGTTTGTTGACTAACGCTTCCATCACTCTTGCTGACACTTCCAAAAGTCATACAGCAATGCAGACAATCATACAGTATAGCATAAAAGCAGGCAGCAAATCTCATAGAGACTGATGGTGGTTCTCCTGCTGTAGTACTCATATGCAGTGATATGAAAGACACACCATATGATCCCATGCAAAAAAGGAGAGAGGCAGGATATGTGAAGAAGGTAACCATATATTATAGATAAGGTCAGTGTAAGCCAAATCAAAACTCACATGAAAACCTTAGGCATAAGGCATTGGTCTCTGAGGGGTGCGGTAACAGTTCCACGGCTGGCAGGACTCACATCTGGGTACTGTAGCGCTAGTAGCTCCTGTGGACGTCTTGGAATCTTCCGCTCCTCACCTCATAGCTGGCGTCTGCAACATGACGACGCGATGATGCAATATCTCGGTGACACATTACACGATTACGTCAACCCCGCCGGATCACACTTGCCAGTACTCAGCCAGGACTCAGGCATGTTTTGCCCCTTGCTTCGTCAGGAGTCTCTTTGGAAGGCAACACTAATTATTTATTTTGTTGATGAACACTGTCACGAATTCCGTTGATTAAGCACTGCTACAATTTATTGGTGTTTATATATATATATATATATATATATATATATATAGTGTGTGTACCCCTGGGGTACGGTACTACTGGTACTGCATTCACCTGTGAGGTTAACCAGTGCCCTGAGCCTCCGCCACTGGGAGCCTGGGGTGTACTTACGCTCGATGCAGCGCCTCTACTGATGAGGGATCCCAACGTGGTGGGAGTGCTCCCTTATCAGAACCCACATATACAATACCACACGTGATTGGATGAACAGAATTTACTGATCAGCATAATAATTATTCGCAACACATAACCAACATAGCATTTCTCTGCAAACACAGCATTTATGTCATACCACATATAGAGCTGAATGTGTGCTTAGAATCAGTCCTGTAACACTTAAGTCTCTGATGTACCCCGCTGCCAGGGCACTTAACCTCTTAGTGTCCACCAGCTATAGATTAGAGTGTGTGTGAGGGACAGCGCTTCCCTGTGTTGGGGCCCGTTGGTGCACTTTAATACAATACCTTCCTGGTTAGGGTCCAAACCAGGAGAATCCTTGATGAGTCTGCAATACCGCAACGTGATCCCACGCAGCACTGCACTGCTCTCTGCAGAAAAGAATGCACACGCTGACTCCACAGGGGAGGGTTTCCCAGCCGGATTATCCCTTTGCAAACAGTCTCTTTTATGAAGGGGGGGGGGGGGGGGTTTAATGACAGCCAGAATTCTATATATCTCTCTAACCATTTTGAAAACACACACTGGAAACTATATACACTTTCTTAGTGAGAAAACAGCATGATTGGAAATAAAGAGTCATTTACACTACAGCTGGTTTATAAGATGTGTTGCGTGCAATTACAGTAACTTCTGCACATTTATGACGTGAGGCAGATATTGTGGTAAGCTACATGTGGTTGATGAACTACAGTAGTAGAGGTTACCCAGACACTCTCCTACTCAGTCATGTGACTTCTCCACTCCACAGTCACCTCACTCCTGCGCTCCTCAGCAACCCAACTTTGTGCTCCTCAGCTGCACCTTCTCTCTTCAACCACCCCTCTTCAGCTCTCCTCAGCCTGCCCACTCCCCCTCTCCTCAGCCACTCCACTCCTGTTCTCTTTAACCACCTCACTCCTCTAATTGTCAGTCACCTCATTGCTCCACTTCTCAGCCACTTACCTCCTTTGCTCCTCAGACATATCCACACTTTACCTTCCTCTCAGTCAGTCTCTTGCCTAGTCTCTCCATCTCTATCAACCTCACACCCTCTGATTTGCTGTCTCCCACTCACCTCTGTCTCTTACTCTTAAAAAAGACAGATGGCAAATGGACAGACACAAATTAGCAGACAGATGCACAAACTCCTACAAAACTCATCACTAAACAACACACTAAACTAACATAAAAACTGTGATGATTCATCGGATTCCTTCCCCTTCTGTCTCTCCCCCGGTCACATCTCCTTCCAATCCCTCTACCCTTTCCCACTCCTGTCCCGCTCCGTCTACCTCTCCTCTACCCCACTGCCTCAGCGCATGCCCCGCAGGTCTCGCGTGCCCGCGCGGTCCCCGAGCCCCTGCAGTGACGCTCCCCGGTCCCAGACACACACTATGCCCGCGGCCAGTACCTCACCTTCCCTGGCAGCTCCATCCGGTCCTCTGCCTCCCTCCATTGGGGTTCCTGCGGCGCTCCGCGCGCCTGGTGACGCAGTCTGTGCTCGCGCTCCCTCAGCTTGCAGAGGGCGCGCGCACACGCTCCTCGCCTGGGCTCTGTCGCTCTTCTGATTCCTCCTCCCGGTCCCTGTGGGCCATCTCCCTGTCACAGCCTGTGCGCGCGCACCCTCAGCTTACAGAGGGCGCGCGCACATGCTCCTTTTCTTGGGCCTGTCACGTTCCTGACTCCTCCTCCCAGTCCCTACAGGTCATTCCCCTGTCTTCCCCTTCTGTCTCCTCTTCTCTCCCTGACCTATCCCCGTTGTCTCCCACTTCTCTCTCTGCTCCTCCCCTCTCTCCTATTGGTGTGTCTCCCTTTATAATCCCTGTCTGTCCTCTCTATCGTCGCTCTGCATAGTTCCTGTTTCCCTGTGTGTGCTGACCTATGCTGCACTCCTCTGTGTCCCTGCTGTATCCTGCTCCTGTGTTAACTTTGGATTTCCCTGGCTTTGACCCCTGCTTGTCCTGGACTAACCCTGCTCTCTGTACCCCTTTGAACCTTGCTACGAACTCTACCTTGCTGACCTCTGGAATCCTTGGACCTGGCTTTGTACCCTGACGACTCTACTCTCTGGACCCCTGGACATTGGCACATGGACACGACCATTCTTACGCTTAAACCACCAGACGTTGCAAGTATCGTTAACTACTCTCTCTACAGGCCCAGCAACGCTATACCACACTCCGGGCTTGCTCCCACTGCTGTGGGTGTGTGGTGTAGTACCGTTCCCACCTCAGTACTGGGGTCTTGCCAGGTCTCCGGGCATACAGGCGTGACATTATGCAGAGCCTAACAAACGCAGACCCCCCTGAGGTGGGTACCGGTATTGCCATAGAAATTTCCATTGAGGCCTTGCAATTTGTTAGTAATCAGTTATCTACTGTCTCCCAGCAATTGGCCAAGTTCTCCCCTTAGGAGACACCCATTGCTCATACGCCACCGGTTGCCGCAAACTATGCTAACCCTGGGCCCCGCATTCCTTCTCCGAATCGCTACGATGGGGACCCCCTCGCCTGCCGCGGTTTCTTAAACCATTGTGAGGTGCAGTTTGAGATGTCCCCCTCCCTGTTTCCCACTGGTCGTGCTAAAATAGCATATATCTACGCCTTGCTCACCGGAGACGCACTCGCCTGGGCCTC
This sequence comes from Ascaphus truei, assembly GCF_040206685.1. NCBI lineage: Eukaryota > Metazoa > Chordata > Amphibia > Anura > Ascaphidae > Ascaphus > Ascaphus truei. The sequence goes on from NC_134487.1 coordinate 183,196,661, forward strand.
TCCCTTATGGGAGCACAAAAGCGAAGTAACGCAAGATTACTCTCTCTTCAGAGGCGAGATTCAACTTGTATTTGATACTCCTGCATGGCGCGAGACAGCCGCCTTCTCTCTTTTTCACATTTTTCAGGCCCGAAGATCAGCTGCCAAATATGCCATTGAGTTCCGTACGCTGGCCGCTGAAGTCCAATGGAATGATGAGGCACTTGCTGCCGCGTACTGGCACGGACTCTCAGATACGTTGAAAGACGATCTAGCTACCCATGCCCGGCCTTCTTCCCTGGAGGAGTTGATCACCCTGAGCGTACGCATGGATCAGCGTACTTAGGAGCATGAAAGGCACTGTTCTCGCTCTCCTTCTTCTGTTGTTTCTCACAGGTCGCCTACAACATCCCTCCTGGCACTGGAGCATCCGTAGCCGATGCAGGTCGGCAGTCAGCAACTTCAGGCCACGGAGAGGGCGCGGCGTCGCCTGAATAGACTTTGCTTCTACTGTGCTTCTCGGAACATCGTCTCCAGAATTGTCCCCTGAAGCCGGGAAACGGGCACACCCAGTAAAGGTAGAGGGGCTTCTACTGGGTACTGTCTCTCCTTGCCCCTCTCCTCCCGAAGCTCTCCCAAAGAAGTTTCTGCTCCCTGCTACGTTGGAGGGTCTGAACCTTTTCCTGCAGGTTGAAGCTTTCATCGATTCGGGATCTGGTGGTAACTTCCTGGACCAGAAGTTCGCGTCGGAGAATATAATCCCCATGGTCAGAAGGGAGACCTCCCATTGGCCTCGAGGCCATCGACGGCCGACCACTCCAGCCGGCGTTTATCATTTGGGAGTCTATTCCCCTTACATTGACCTTGGCTGATGGTCATAAGGAGGTAATCATCTTCGATATTTTTCAATCTCCTACAGTGCAAATTATTTTAGGATTGCCTTGGCTTCAACTCCACAATCCGCGCATTGACTGGACCGGTACTCTGCCTCTCCAGTGGCCTTCGTCCGCAGATGCCATTCCTGCGGAGTCTCCTGTTGCAGTGCTTGCCGGCCTGGATTCCATTTCTTCTAATCTATTGACCCTGCCTACCGTGTATTGACTTCTGCGGACTCAATAAGATCACGGTAAAGAACCGGTATCCTCTTCCGCTTATCTCAGAACTGTTCGACCGTCTCCAGGGGTCCTCTATCTTCTCAAAGCTCGACTTAAGAGGTGCCTATAATCTCATTCGCATAAGGGAGGGGGACGAGTGGAATTTAACACACGTTCAGGACATTATGAATATCTTGTTATGCCTTTTGGTTTATGTAACGCTCCTGCCGTTTTTCAACAGTTCATGAACGACATCTTCCGCGATGTATTGGGAACTTTTGTCATAGTCTACCTAGACGACATCCTTATTTTTTCTAAAAATCAGGAAGATCACATTCAACATACCAAACTAGTGCTTTCTAGACTCCGTTCTAATCGCCTATATGCCAAGATGGAGAAGTGTTTGTTCCACCAGACCTCTACTGCCTTCTTAGGCTATATCATCTCCAGCGAAGGCTTCTCCATGGATCCAGAAAAACTGAAAGCTGTTCTCGATTGGCCGTTGCCTAATTCACTCAAGGCTGTGCAGCGTTTTCTCGGCTTTGCCAACTATTACAGGAAATTCATCAAAATGTTTTCTTCTATTGCTCTTCCCATCACGGCATTGACCAAGAAGGGCGCCGATATCACTTCTTGGTCTCCTGAGGCGATTCTTGCTTTTGAAGTTCTCAAGAAGACTTTTGTTTCTGCACCCATCCTTCGTCATCCGGATACCTCCCTCCCCTTCACTTTGGAGGTCGACGCCTCGGACGTAGGAGCCGGCACAGTCCTTTTCCAGAGGACTTCTCCCCAAGAGAAACTTCACCCCTGTGGTTTTTTTCATGGAAATTTTCATCTGCCGAAAGGAATTATGATGTCGGTAATCGTGATCTTTTGGCCATAAAACTGGCTCTTCAAGAATGGAGGCACCTTTTGGAAGGTTCCAAAGAACCAGTTGCTATTCTCACTGACCACAAAAATTTGATGTATATCGAGGGGGCTCGTCGTCTGGGATCCCGCCAAGCTTGCTGGTCAGCTTGTTGGTCACTCTTCTTTTCCCGCTTTAACTACACCATCTCATATATTCTTGGTACCAAAAATGTCAAAGCGGACGCTCTCTCTCGTCAGTTTGCCACTGAAACCGAAGCTAATGAAACCACGGAGCCTATTCTTCCTGCCAAATGTATAATTTCCGCTAACAACTTTGATGTGTTGGACGAAATCAACAAAGCTCAAGCTCATATTCCCAGCAGGTTCAGGGTATCAGAAGGACGCCTGTACGCAGCTTCATGCTTTCGTCATAAAGTGTTACTTTGGAGTCATTCTTCTAGAGCAGACGGTCATCCAGGCTTCAAAAGGACAGCAGATCTCATTAAACAGACTTTCTGGTGGCCAAAGATGAACCAAGACATTCTCGACTTTACCACCGCCTGTCCTGTATGTGCCCATAGTAAGACACTCCATCATAAACCTTCTGGACTTCTCTTGCCTCTCCCCATTCCGGAACAACCCTATGAAACATATATCGATGGATTTCATTGTTGAACTGCCCATTTCCAAGGGGATGAACACTATTCTGGTCGTAGTAGACAGGTTCTCTAAACAAGCACACTTTATTCCCTCAAGGGTCTTCCTAACTCTGCCACCTTGGCTGATGTCTTCTCCAAAGAGATTTTCAGGTTACATGGCATTCCCATTTCTATTGTCTCTGACCGTGTATCACAGTTCATCTCGAAATTCTGGCGGGCATTTTCCCAAAGACTCAGTATCTCTCTCTTGTTTTCCTCAGGATACCATCCTCAAACCAATGGTCAAAAAGAAAAGATGAATCAAACTCTTGAACAATATCTAAGATGCTTCATATCGGACTCACAAGACAACTGGGTGGACCTTTTGCCATGGGCCGAATTTGCTATAAATTCTCTTAAAAATGAGTCTACTCAGGAGTCTCCATTTTTTATTAATTTCAGTTTCAACCCCAGTAGCCTTCCTCTCTCACCTTCCCCTTCGGGCGTTCCTGCTGCCGACTCTCATGTTGCCAATCTACAAGAATCTTGGAAAAGAATCCTCAAGACTTTACAATCTGCGGTTGCCAAACAAAAGACCAAGGCAGATCGTCATCGTCAACCTGGGCCTTCTTTCAAACCTGGCGACAGGGTGTGGTTATCCTCAAAGAATATCAGGCTTAAAACACCATCACCTAAACTATCTCCAAGATTCCTAGGCCCAATCAAAATATTGGAGAAAATTAATCCTGTGGCTTACCGTCTCGACCTGCCTCCCATCATGAAGATTCCTTCTGTGTTTCACGCTTCCCTTCTTAAACCCTTTGTACCTAGTCCTCATTTTCCTGTCCCCTCTTGGAAACCCAATCCAGTCTCCACCATAGGACAACAAGAGTATGAAGTCCAATCACTCATCGATTCCCGCTGGTCCAAAAACAAACTCCAGTTCCTGGTCCACTGGAAGGGCTATGGTCCGGAAGAACGTTCGTGGGTACAAGCACATCACATCCATGCCCCAAGACTACTCCTCCAATTTCACCAAAAGTTCCCGCTCAAGCATTGGTTGGATCGCTCGGAGATCGATCCTCAAGGGGGGATACTATGACGATTCAGGGGATTCCTTCCCCTTCTATCTCTCCCCCTGTGACATCTCCTTCCAATCCCTCTACCCTTTCCCACTCCTGTCCCGCTCCGTCTACCTCTCTCTCTACCCCACTGCCTCAGCGCATGCCCCACAGGTCTCGCGTGCCCGTGCGGCCCCCGAGCCCCTGCAGTGACGCTCCCCGGTCCCAGACACACACTATGCCCACGGCCAGTACCTCACCTTCCCTGGCGGCTCCGTCCGGTCCTCTGCCTCCTTCCATTGGGGTACTCGCGGCGCGGCGCTCCGCGCGCCTGGTGACACAGCCTGAGCGCGCGCTCCCTCAGCTTGCAGAGGGCGCGCACACACGCTCCTCGTCTGGGCTCTGTCGCTCTTCTGATTCTTCCTCCCGGTCGCTGCAGGCCATCTCCCTGTCGCAGCCTGTGCGCGCGCACCCTCAGCTTACAGAGGGCGCGCGCACATGCTCCTTTTCTTGGGCCTGTCACGTTCCTGACTCCTCCTCCCAGTCCCTACAGGTCATTCCCTGGTATTCCCCTTCTGTCTCCTCCTCTTCTCTCCCTGACCTATCCCCGTTGTCTCCCACTTCTCTCTCTGCTCCTCCCCTCTCTCCTAGTGGTGTGTCTCCCTTTATAATCCCTGTCTGTCCTCTCTATCATCGCTCTGCATAGTTCCTGTTTCCATGTGTGTGCTGACCTATGCTGTGCTCCCTCTGTGTCCCTGCTGTATCCTGCTCCTGTGGTTACAGTACTTTGGATTTCCATGGCTTTGACCCCTGCTTGTCCTGGACTAACCCTGCTCTCTGTACCCCTTTGAACCTTGTTACGAACTCTACCTTGCTGACCTCTGGAATCCTTGGACCTGGCTTTGTACCCTGACGACTCTACTCTCTGGACCCCTGGACATTGGAACACGGACACGACCATTCTTACGCTTACACCACCAGACGTTGCAAGTATCGTTATCCACTCTCTCTACAGGCCCAGCAACGCTATACCACACTCCGGGCTTGCTCCCACTGCTGTGGGTGTGTGGTGTAATACCGTTCCCACCTCAGTACTGGGGTCTTGCCAGGTCTGCGGGCATACAGGCGTGACATTATGCAGAGCCTAACAAACGCAGACCCCCCTGAGGTGGGTACCGGTATTGCCATAGAAATTTCCATTGAGGCCTTGCAATTTGTTAGTAATCAGTTATCTACTGTCTCCCAGCAATTGGCCAAGTTCTCCCCTTAGGAGACACCCATTGCTCATACGCCACCGGTTGCCGCAAACTATGCTAACCCTGGGCCCCGCATTCCTTCTCCGAATCGCTACGATGGGGACCCCCTCGCCTGCCGCGGTTTCTTAAACCATTGTGAGGTGCAGTTTGCGATGTCCCCCTCCCTGTTTCCCACTGGTCGTGCTAAAATAGCATATATCTACGCCTTGCTCACCGGAGACGCACTCGCCTGGGCCTCTCCCTTATGGGAGCACAAAAGCGAAGTAACGCAAGATTACTCTCTCTTCAGAGGCGAGATTCAACTTGTATTTGATACTCCTGCATGGCGCGAGACAGCCGCCTTCTCTCTTTTTCACATTTCTCAGGCCCGAAGATCAGCTGCCAAATATGCCATTGAGTTCCGTACGCTGGCCGCTGAAGTCCAATGGAATGATGAGGCACTTGCTGCCGCGTACTGGCACGGACTCTCAGATACGTTGAAAGACGATCTAGCTACCCATGCCCGGCCTTCTTCCCTGGAGGAGTTGATCACCCTGAGCGTACGCATGGATCAGCGTACTTAGGAGCATGAAAGGCACTGTTCTCGCTCTCCTTCTTCTGTTGTTTCTCACAGGTCGCCTACAACATCCCTCCTGGCACTGGAGCATCCGTAGCCGATGCAGGTCGGCAGTCAGCAACTTCAGGCCACGGAGAGGGCGCGGCGTCGCCTGAATAGACTTTGCTTCTACTGTGCTTCTCGGAACATCGTCTCCAGAATTGTCCCCTGAAGCCGGGAAACGGGCACACCCAGTAAAGGTAGAGGGGCTTCTACTGGGTACTGTCTCTCCTTGCCCCTCTCCTCCCGAAGCTCTCCCAAAGAAGTTTCTGCTCCCTGCTACGTTGGAGGGTCTGAACCTTTTCCTGCAGGTTGAAGCTTTCATCGATTCGGGATCTGGTGGTAACTTCCTGGACCAGAAGTTCGCGTCGGAGAATATAATCCCCATGGTCAGAAGGGAGACCTCCCATTGGCCTCGAGGCCATCGACGGCCGACCACTCCAGCCGGCGTTTATCATTTGGGAGTCTATTCCCCTTACATTGACCTTGGCTGATGGTCATAAGGAGGTAATCATCTTCGATATTTTTCAATCTCCTACAGTGCAAATTATTTTAGGATTGCCTTGGCTTCAACTCCACAATCCGCGCATTGACTGGACCGGTACTCTGCCTCTCCAGTGGCCTTCGTCCGCAGATGCCATTCCTGCGGAGTCTCCTGTTGCAGTGCTTGCCGGCCTGGATTCCATTTCTTCTAATCTATTGACCCTGCCTACCGTGTATCATGAGTACCTGGATGTGTTCAACAAGGTACAGGCGGAGGTTCTTCCTTCCCATCGTACGTATGATTGTCCTATCGATCTCATTCCTGGGACCATCCTGCCGAAGTCTAAGGTATATCCACTCTCCATCCCAGAGACCGAGGCCATGACGTCCTACATTCAGGAAAATTTGGAGAAAGGATTCGTCCGCAACTCTAACTCTTCTGCTGGGGCCGGCTTCTTCTTTGTGAAGAAGAAGGATGGATCACTTAAGCCGTGCATTGACTTCTGCGGACTCAATAAGATCACGGTAAAGAACCGGTATCCTCTTCCGCTTATCTCAGAACTGTTCGACCGTCTCCAGGGGTCCTCTATCTTCTCAAAGCTCGACTTAAGAGGTGCCTATAATCTCATTCGCATAAGGGAGGGGGACGAGTGGAATTTAACACACGTTCAGGACATTATGAATATCTTGTTATGCCTTTTGGTTTATGTAACGCTCCTGCCGTTTTTCAACAGTTCATGAACGACATCTTCCGCGATGTATTGGGAACTTTTGTCATAGTCTACCTAGACGACATCCTTATTTTTTCTAAAAATCAGGAAGAACACATTCAACATACCAAACTAGTGCTTTCTAGACTCCGTTCTAATCGCCTATATGCCAAGATGGAGAAGTGTTTGTTCCACCAGACCTCTACTGCCTTCTTAGGCTATATCATCTCCAGCGAAGGCTTCTCCATGGATCCAGAAAAACTGAAAGCTGTTCTCGATTGGCCGTTGCCTAATTCACTCAAGGCTGTGCAGCGTTTTCTCGGCTTTGCCAACTATTACAGGAAATTCATCAAAATGTTTTCTTCTATTGCTCTTCCCATCACGGCATTGACCAAGAAGGGCGCCGATATCACTTCTTGGTCTCCTGAGGCGATTCTTGCTTTTGAAGTTCTCAAGAAGACTTTTGTTTCTGCACCCATCCTTCGTCATCCGGATACCTCCCTCCCCTTCACTTTGGAGGTCGACGCCTCGGACGTAGGAGCCGGCACAGTCCTTTCCCAGAGGACTTCTCCCCAAGAGAAACTTCACCCCTGTGGTTTTTTTCATGGAAATTTTCATCTGCCGAAAGGAATTATGATGTCGGTAATCGTGATCTTTTGGCCATAAAACTGGCTCTTCAAGAATGGAGGCACCTTTTGGAAGGTTCCAAAGAACCAGTTGCTATTCTCACTGACCACAAAAATTTGATGTATATCGAGGGGGCTCGTCGTCTGGGATCCCGCCAAGCTTGCTGGTCAGCTTGTTGGTCACTCTTCTTTTCCCGCTTTAACTACACCATCTCATATATTCTTGGTACCAAAAATGTCAAAGCGGACGCTCTCTCTCGTCAGTTTGCCACTGAAACCGAAGCTAATGAAACCACGGAGCCTATTCTTCCTGCCAAATGTATAATTTCCGCTAACAACTTTGATGTGTTGGACGAAATCAACAAAGCTCAAGCTCATATTCCCAGCAGGTTCAGGGTATCAGAAGGACGCCTGTACGCAGCTTCATGCTTTCGTCATAAAGTGTTACTTTGGAGTCATTCTTCTAGAGCAGACGGTCATCCAGGCTTCAAAAGGACAGCAGATCTCATTAAACAGACTTTCTGGTGGCCAAAGATGAACCAAGACATTCTCGACTTTACCACCGCCTGTCCTGTATGTGCCCATAGTAAGACACTCCATCATAAACCTTCTGGACTTCTCTTGCCTCTCCCCATTCCGGAACAACCCTATGAAACATATATCGATGGATTTCATTGTTGAACTGCCCATTTCCAAGGGGATGAACACTATTCTGGTCGTAGTAGACAGGTTCTCTAAACAAGCACACTTTATTCCCTCAAGGGTCTTCCTAACTCTGCCACCTTGGCTGATGTCTTCTCCAAAGAGATTTTCAGGTTACATGGCATTCCCATTTCTATTGTCTCTGACCGTGTATCACAGTTCATCTCGAAATTCTGGCGGGCATTTTCCCAAAGACTCAGTATCTCTCTCTTGTTTTCCTCAGGATACCATCCTCAAACCAATGGTCAAAAAGAAAAGATGAATCAAACTCTTGAACAATATCTAAGATGCTTCATATCGGACTCACAAGACAACTGGGTGGACCTTTTGCCATGGGCCGAATTTGCTATAAATTCTCTTAAAAACGAGTCTACTCAGGAGTCTCCATTTTTTATTAATTTCAGTTTCAACCCCAGTAGCCTTCCTCTCTCACCTTCCCCTTCGGGCGTTCCTGCTGCCGACTCTCATGTTGCCAATCTACAAGAATCTTGGAAAAGAATCCTCAAGACTTTACAATCTGCGGTTGCCAAACAAAAGACCAAGGCAGATCGTCATCGTCAACCTGGGCCTTCTTTCAAACCTGGCGACAGGGTGTGGTTATCCTCAAAGAATATCAGGCTTAAAACACCATCACCTAAACTATCTCCAAGATTCCTAGGCCCAATCAAAATATTGGAGAAAATTAATCCTGTGGCTTACCGTCTCGACCTGCCTCCCACCATGAAGATTCCTTCTGTGTTTCACGCTTCCCTTCTTAAACCCTTTGTACCTAGTCCTCATTTTCCTGTCCCCTCTTGGAAACCCAATCCAGTCTCCACCATAGGACAACAAGAGTATGAAGTCCAATCACTCATCGATTCCCGCTGGTCCAAAAACAAACTCCAGTTCCTGGTCCACTGGAAGGGCTATGGTCCGGAAGAACGTTCGTGGGTACAAGCACATCACATCCATGCCCCAAGACTACTCCTCCAATTTCACCAAAAGTTCCCGCTCAAGCATTGGTTGGATCGCTCGGAGATCGATCCTCAAGGGGGTATTCTATGACGATTCAGGGGATTCCTTCCCCTTCTATCTCTCCCCCTGTGACATCTCCTTCCAATCCCTCTACCCTTTCCCACTCCTGTCCCGCTCCGTCTACCTCTCTCTCTACCCCACTGCCTCAGCGCATGCCCCACAGGTCTCGCGTGCCCGTGCGGCCCCCGAGCCCCTGCAGTGACGCTCCCCGGTCCCAGACACACACTATGCCCACGGCCAGTACCTCACCTTCCCTGGCGGCTCCGTCCGGTCCTCTGCCTCCTTCCATTGGGGTACTCGCGGCGCGGCGCTCCGCGCGCCTGGTGACACAGCCTGAGCGCGCGCTCCCTCAGCTTGCAGAGGGCGCGCACACACGCTCCTCGTCTGGGCTCTGTCGCTCTTCTGATTCTTCCTCCCGGTCGCTGCAGGCCATCTCCCTGTCGCAGCCTGTGCGCGCGCACCCTCAGCTTACAGAGGGCGCGCGCACATGCTCCTTTTCTTGGGCCTGTCACGTTCCTGACTCCTCCTCCCAGTCCCTACAGGTCATTCCCTGGTATTCCCCTTCTGTCTCCTCCTCTTCTCTCCCTGACCTATCCCCGTTGTCTCCCACTTCTCTCTCTGCTCCTCCCCTCTCTCCTAGTGGTGTGTCTCCCTTTATAATCCCTGTCTGTCCTCTCTATCATCGCTCTGCATAGTTCCTGTTTCCATGTGTGTGCTGACCTATGCTGTGCTCCCTCTGTGTCCCTGCTGTATCCTGCTCCTGTGGTTACAGTACTTTGGATTTCCATGGCTTTGACCCCTGCTTGTCCTGGACTAACCCTGCTCTCTGTACCCCTTTGAACCTTGTTACGAACTCTACCTTGCTGACCTCTGGAATCCTTGGACCTGGCTTTGTACCCTGACGACTCTACTCTCTGGACCCCTGGACATTGGAACACGGACACGACCATTCTTACGCTTACACCACCAGACGTTGCAAGTATCGTTATCCACTCTCTCTACAGGCCCAGCAACGCTATACCACACTCCGGGCTTGCTCCCACTGCTGTGGGTGTGTGGTGTAATACCGTTCCCACCTCAGTACTGGGGTCTTGCCAGGTCTGCGGGCATACAGGCGTGACATTATGCAGAGCCTAACAAACGCAGACCCCCCTGAGGTGGGTACCGGTATTGCCATAGAAATTTCCATTGAGGCCTTGCAATTTGTTAGTAATCAGTTATCTACTGTCTCCCAGCAATTGGCCAAGTTCTCCCCTTAGGAGACACCCATTGCTCATACGCCACCGGTTGCCGCAAACTATGCTAACCCTGGGCCCCGCATTCCTTCTCCGAATCGCTACGATGGGGACCCCCTCGCCTGCCGCGGTTTCTTAAACCATTGTGAGGTGCAGTTTGAGATGTCCCCCTCCCTGTTTCCCACTGGTCGTGCTAAAATAGCATATATCTACGCCTTGCTCACCGGAGACGCACTCGCCTGGGCCTCTCCCTTATGGGAGCACAAAAGCGAAGTAACGCAAGATTACTCTCTCTTCAGAGGCGAGATTCAACTTGTATTTGATACTCCTGCATGGCGCGAGACAGCCGCCTTCTCTCTTTTTCACATTTCTCAGGCCCGAAGATCAGCTGCCAAATATGCCATTGAGTTCCGTACGCTGGCCGCTGAAGTCCAATGGAATGATGAGGCACTTGCTGCCGCGTACTGGCACGGACTCTCAGATACGTTGAAAGACGATCTAGCTACCCATGCCCGGCCTTCTTCCCTGGAGGAGTTGATCACCCTGAGCGTACGCATGGATCAGCGTACTTAGGAGCATGAAAGGCACTGTTCTCGCTCTCCTTCTTCTGTTGTTTCTCACAGGTCGCCTACAACATCCCTCCTGGCACTGGAGCATCCGTAGCCGATGCAGGTCGGCAGTCAGCAACTTCAGGCCACGGAGAGGGCGCGGCGTCGCCTGAATAGACTTTGCTTCTACTGTGCTTCTCGGAACATCGTCTCCAGAATTGTCCCCTGAAGCCGGGAAACGGGCACACCCAGTAAAGGTAGAGGGGCTTCTACTGGGTACTGTCTCTCCTTGCCCCTCTCCTCCCGAAGCTCTCCCAAAGAAGTTTCTGCTCCCTGCTACGTTGGAGGGTCTGAACCTTTTCCTGCAGGTTGAAGCTTTCATCGATTCGGGATCTGGTGGTAACTTCCTGGACCAGAAGTTCGCGTCGGAGAATATAATCCCCATGGTCAGAAGGGAGACCTCCCATTGGCCTCGAGGCCATCGACGGCCGACCACTCCAGCCGGCGTTTATCATTTGGGAGTCTATTCCCCTTACATTGACCTTGGCTGATGGTCATAAGGAGGTAATCATCTTCGATATTTTTCAATCTCCTACAGTGCAAATTATTTTAGGATTGCCTTGGCTTCAACTCCACAATCCGCGCATTGACTGGACCGGTACTCTGCCTCTCCAGTGGCCTTCGTCCGCAGATGCCATTCCTGCGGAGTCTCCTGTTGCAGTGCTTGCCGGCCTGGATTCCATTTCTTCTAATCTATTGACCCTGCCTACCGTGTATCATGAGTACCTGGATGTGTTCAACAAGGTACAGGCGGAGGTTCTTCCTTCCCATCGTACGTATGATTGTCCTATCGATCTCATTCCTGGGACCATCCTGCCGAAGTCTAAGTTATATCCACTCTCCATCCCAGAGACCGAGGCCATGACGTCCTACATTCAGGAAAATTTGGAGAAAGGATTCGTCCGCAACTCTAACTCTTCTGCTGGGGCCGGCTTCTTCTTTGTGAAGAAGAAGGATGGATCACTTAAGCCGTGCATTGACTTCTGCGGACTCAATAAGATCACGGTAAAGAACCGGTATCCTCTTCCGCTTATCTCAGAACTGTTCGACCGTCTCCAGGGGTCCTCTATCTTCTCAAAGCTCGACTTAAGAGGTGCCTATAATCTCATTCGCATAAGGGAGGGGGACGAGTGGAATTTAACACACGTTCAGGACATTATGAATATCTTGTTATGCCTTTTGATTTATGTAACGCTCCTGCCGTTTTTCAACAGTTCATGAACGACATCTTCCGCGATGTATTGGGAACTTTTGTCATAGTCTACCTAGACGACATCCTTATTTTTTCTAAAAATCAGGAAGAACACATTCAACATACCAAACTAGTGCTTTCTAGACTCCGTTCTAATCGCCTATATGCCAAGATGGAGAAGTGTTTGTTCCACCAGACCTCTACTGCCTTCTTAGGCTATATCATCTCCAGCGAAGGCTTCTCCATGGATCCAGAAAAACTGAAAGCTGTTCTCGATTGGCCGTTGCCTAATTCACTCAAGGCTGTGCAGCGTTTTCTCGGCTTTGCCAACTATTACAGGAAATTCATCAAAATGTTTTCTTCTATTGCTCTTCCCATCACGGCATTGACCAAGAAGGGCGCCGATATCACTTCTTGGTCTCCTGAGGCGATTCTTGCTTTTGAAGTTCTCAAGAAGACTTTTGTTTCTGCACCCATCCTTCGTCATCCGGATACCTCCCTCCCCTTCACTTTGGAGGTCGACGCCTCGGACGTAGGAGCCGGCACAGTCCTTTCCCAGAGGACTTCTCCCCAAGAGAAACTTCACCCCTGTGGTTTTTTTCATGGAAATTTTCATCTGCCGAAAGGAATTATGATGTCGGTAATCGTGATCTTTTGGCCATAAAACTGGCTCTTCAAGAATGGAGGCACCTTTTGGAAGGTTCCAAAGAACCAGTTGCTATTCTCACTGACCACAAAAATTTGATGTATATCGAGGGGGCTCGTCGTCTGGGATCCCGCCAAGCTTGCTGGTCAGCTTGTTGGTCACTCTTCTTTTCCCGCTTTAACTACACCATCTCATATATTCTTGGTACCAAAAATGTCAAAGCGGACGCTCTCTCTCGTCAGTTTGCCACTGAAACCGAAGCTAATGAAACCACGGAGCCTATTCTTCCTGCCAAATGTATAATTTCCGCTAACAACTTTGATGTGTTGGACGAAATCAACAAAGCTCAAGCTCATATTCCCAGCAGGTTCAGGGTATCAGAAGGACGCCTGTACGCAGCTTCATGCTTTCGTCATAAAGTGTTACTTTGGAGTCATTCTTCTAGAGCAGACGGTCATCCAGGCTTCAAAAGGACAGCAGATCTCATTAAACAGACTTTCTGGTGGCCAAAGATGAACCAAGACATTCTCGACTTTACCACCGCCTGTCCTGTATGTGCCCATAGTAAGACACTCCATCATAAACCTTCTGGACTTCTCTTGCCTCTCCCCATTCCGGAACAACCCTATGAAACATATATCGATGGATTTCATTGTTGAACTGCCCATTTCCAAGGGGATGAACACTATTCTGGTCGTAGTAGACAGGTTCTCTAAACAAGCACACTTTATTCCCTCAAGGGTCTTCCTAACTCTGCCACCTTGGCTGATGTCTTCTCCAAAGAGATTTTCAGGTTACATGGCATTCCCATTTCTATTGTCTCTGACCGTGTATCACAGTTCATCTCGAAATTCTGGCGGGCATTTTCCCAAAGACTCAGTATCTCTCTCTTGTTTTCCTCAGGATACCATCCTCAAACCAATGGTCAAAAAGAAAAGATGAATCAAACTCTTGAACAATATCTAAGATGCTTCATATCGGACTCACAAGACAACTGGGTGGACCTTTTGCCATGGGCCGAATTTGCTATAAATTCTCTTAAAAACGAGTCTACTCAGGAGTCTCCATTTTTTATTAATTTCAGTTTCAACCCCAGTAGCCTTCCTCTCTCACCTTCCCCTTCGGGCGTTCCTGCTGCCGACTCTCATGTTGCCAATCTACAAGAATCTTGGAAAAGAATCCTCAAGACTTTACAATCTGCGGTTGCCAAACAAAAGACCAAGGCAGATCGTCATCGTCAACCTGGGCCTTCTTTCAAACCTGGCGACAGGGTGTGGTTATCCTCAAAGAATATCAGGCTTAAAACACCATCACCTAAACTATCTCCAAGATTCCTAGGCCCAATCAAAATATTGGAGAAAATTAATCCTGTGGCTTACCGTCTCGACCTGCCTCCCACCATGAAGATTCCTTCTGTGTTTCACGCTTCCCTTCTTAAACCCTTTGTACCTAGTCCTCATTTTCCTGTCCCCTCTTGGAAACCCAATCCAGTCTCCACCATAGGACAACAAGAGTATGAAGTCCAATCACTCATCGATTCCCGCTGGTCCAAAAACAAACTCCAGTTCCTGGTCCACTGGAAGGGCTATGGTCCGGAAGAACGTTCGTGGGTACAAGCACATCACATCCATGCCCCAAGACTACTCCTCCAATTTCACCAAAAGTTCCCGCTCAAGCATTGGTTGGATCGCTCGGAGATCGATCCTCAAGGGGGTATTCTATGACGATTCAGGGGATTCCTTCCCCTTCTATCTCTCCCCCTGTGACATCTCCTTCCAATCCCTCTACCCTTTCCCACTCCTGTCCCGCTCCGTCTACCTCTCTCTCTACCCCACTGCCTCAGCGCATGCCCCACAGGTCTCGCGTGCCCGTGCGGCCCCCGAGCCCCTGCAGTGACGCTCCCCGGTCCCAGACACACACTATGCCCACGGCCAGTACCTCACCTTCCCTGGCGGCTCCGTCCGGTCCTCTGCCTCCTTCCATTGGGGTACTCGCGGCGCGGCGCTCCGCGCGCCTGGTGACACAGCCTGAGCGCGCGCTCCCTCAGCTTGCAGAGGGCGCGCACACACGCTCCTCGTCTGGGCTCTGTCGCTCTTCTGATTCTTCCTCCCGGTCGCTGCAGGCCATCTCCCTGTCGCAGCCTGTGCGCGCGCACCCTCAGCTTACAGAGGGCGCGCGCACATGCTCCTTTTCTTGGGCCTGTCACGTTCCTGACTCCTCCTCCCAGTCCCTACAGGTCATTCCCTGGTATTCCCCTTCTGTCTCCTCCTCTTCTCTCCCTGACCTATCCCCGTTGTCTCCCACTTCTCTCTCTGCTCCTCCCCTCTCTCCTAGTGGTGTGTCTCCCTTTATAATCCCTGTCTGTCCTCTCTATCATCGCTCTGCATAGTTCCTGTTTCCATGTGTGTGCTGACCTATGCTGTGCTCCCTCTGTGTCCCTGCTGTATCCTGCTCCTGTGGTTACAGTACTTTGGATTTCCATGGCTTTGACCCCTGCTTGTCCTGGACTAACCCTGCTCTCTGTACCCCTTTGAACCTTGTTACGAACTCTACCTTGCTGACCTCTGGAATCCTTGGACCTGGCTTTGTACCCTGACGACTCTACTCTCTGGACCCCTGGACATTGGAACACGGACACGACCATTCTTACGCTTACACCACCAGACGTTGCAAGTATCGTTATCCACTCTCTCTACAGGCCCAGCAACGCTATACCACACTCCGGGCTTGCTCCCACTGCTGTGGGTGTGTGGTGTAATACCGTTCCCACCTCAGTACTGGGGTCTTGCCAGGTCTGCGGGCATACAGGCGTGACATTATGCAGAGCCTAACAAACGCAGACCCCCCTGAGGTGGGTACCGGTATTGCCATAGAAATTTCCATTGAGGCCTTGCAATTTGTTAGTAATCAGTTATCTACTGTCTCCCAGCAATTGGCCAAGTTCTCCCCTTAGGAGACACCCATTGCTCATACGCCACCGGTTGCCGCAAACTATGCTAACCCTGGGCCCCGCATTCCTTCTCCGAATCGCTACGATGGGGACCCCCTCGCCTGCCGCGGTTTCTTAAACCATTGTGAGGTGCAGTTTGAGATGTCCCCCTCCCTGTTTCCCACTGGTCGTGCTAAAATAGCATATATCTACGCCTTGCTCACCGGAGACGCACTCGCCTGGGCCTCTCCCTTATGGGAGCACAAAAGCGAAGTAACGCAAGATTACTCTCTCTTCAGAGGCGAGATTCAACTTGTATTTGATACTCCTGCATGGCGCGAGACAGCCGCCTTCTCTCTTTTTCACATTTCTCAGGCCCGAAGATCAGCTGCCAAATATGCCATTGAGTTCCGTACGCTGGCCGCTGAAGTCCAATGGAATGATGAGGCACTTGCTGCCGCGTACTGGCACGGACTCTCAGATACGTTGAAAGACGATCTAGCTACCCATGCCCGGCCTTCTTCCCTGGAGGAGTTGATCACCCTGAGCGTACGCATGGATCAGCGTACTTAGGAGCATGAAAGGCACTGTTCTCGCTCTCCTTCTTCTGTTGTTTCTCACAGGTCGCCTACAACATCCCTCCTGGCACTGGAGCATCCGTAGCCGATGCAGGTCGGCAGTCAGCAACTTCAGGCCACGGAGACAGATAGAAAGAGACCTCTCACTCCTAGCAAAGGGTATAGGGACCAGGGGCATGCAGCGAGACAATTTAACAGCGGAACAAAGGTCAGCTTTGAAATGTCTGAAAGATAATGACTCTATCCTAATTAGGAAAGCTGATAAAGGTGGCGCAACAGTGGTGCTGGACAGGGAGTACTACGTATCCGAGGCACAGCGGCAGCTGAACGACCCGGAGGCCTACCGTACCCTCGACAGGGATCCAACTCCCCAGTTCATTAGAGAGTTTCAGGACCTCTTAGACGAAGGTGAGATTTTACACGTTCTCACACCCAATGAGCGAGACTTCCTTACCACTCCAGATCCTATCACTCCCATTTTCCATCACCTGCCCAAGATACACAAAACACTCACTGCACCCCCAGGTAGACCCATAATTTCAGCTATTGGTTCCCTGGGTGAACACCTTTCCCAATACATAGATCACTTTTTGCAGCCACTTGTTCTTTCTTTACCCTCACATATCATAGACACCAAGCACGTTTTAGCACTTTTAGCACCTGTAATTTGGCACCCTAACTACACCTGGGTTACCCTAGATGTGGCTTCTTTGTATAATATTATTCAACACGAGCACGGTCTCACAGCGACAGAATTTTTCTTGCGCACTCACTCCACTCTTTCTCCAGCACACTTAGTTTTTATTTTGGATAGTATTAGATTTGCACTCACCCATAATTACTTTTCCTTTGATCAGCAGTTTTATCTCCAAACACGTGGGACAGCTATGGGGACCTCGTTTGCCCCCTCCTATGCCAACCTGTTCATGGGTTGGTGGGAGATGTCCCACGTTTTTGGAGATTCTAACCCTTTCAGGCATCATGTGGTGTTTTATAAGCACTACATTGATGACCTGATCTTGATCTGGAGTGGTGGGGAGGAGGACCTTTTGAAGTTTATTGAATACCTGGCAAAAAACACACTGAATCTGAAATTTACTCATACATATAATCAAAACCAAATCCAATTTTTGGACCTCAATTTATATGTAGATTGTGAGTACAAGATTCAATCAGATATTTTCAGGAAAGAGAATGCCAGAAATTCATTACTTCATGCAAAAAGCTGTCACGCACGCCCTCTGGTCAGAGGCATTCCAAGGGGGCAGTTCCTGCGCTTACGCCGGAACTGCTCGACGTTGGAGGCCTTTGTCCACAGGGCAGATGAGATGAGAGAGAGGTTCCTGTCGAGGGGATATGACGAAATTAATCTTGAGCAGGCATACCAGCATGCACTACATACGGATAGGAACACTCTTATCAACACGTCATTGGGGGGTAGTGCCAAAGACACACTTGTCGAGAACACAGAAGCGCCATTCTTTATCACTAACTTTAGCGAACAAGCGAACTCTATCAAGGCTATAATACGCAAGCATTGGGCCACACTGTCCTTAGATCCATTACTAAACAAAATGGTGTGTGTAGGACCTAAGATAGTGTTTCGTAGAGCTCCTACATTAGGGAACATGCTGTCACCCAGTATGTTGAAAACAACTAATGATAGCAAAAATAAACGTTCCTTTTTTCCGAGATTGATTGGATCTTATAAATGTGGACATTGCAAAATTTGCCCCAGAATGATTAAAACTACGCATTTCTCTAACAAAGAGGATAGACACAGATTTCAAATTAAATCGTTCATGTCATGTCAAACTAATTTTGTGGTTTACCTGTTACAATGCGGATGTAAAAAGCAATATGTGGGCCTAACGAGTAGAGCCCTGAAAATCCGCATTCTAGAACATCTTAGGTTAATAAAAAACAAAGACATGACACATCCGGTACCAACTCACTTTAACAACTGTCCGTTGGGTACAGTAGATAATTTCCATTGTTGTGCAATTGAACACATAGCCATCCCCCCACGGGGAGGGGATAGGAAGAAGCTCTTACATCAACGAGAGGCACACTGGATACATACATTAAATACACTACAACCCAACGGACTCAATGTGGATTGGGATCTGCGATGTTTCCTCTAAAATTATCTAGAGAACTTTGACCTGAGATATGCATGCCTATAGACATGTATGCACATGTATTTAATTATGAAATTATGTGTACTGTGAATCTACTGTTATCCTCCGTTCTGTCTTTTGTGTTTGTCCGGTTTCCCTATTCCTCCCTCCCCCCCCCCTCTTTTTCACCCCCCCCCCCCCCCCACTCCCCCCCACCCCCTTTTTTGCTTGCTTGTAAACCCTTCCCTGCACTCCTTGGCCAAACAGCATAGGGTTGAATAACTATGGCTTATGTAGATTATGAAGTCCTTATATGTTTAAATAATGGATTTATACTAGTTTGGTTTCATGTAGGAGGAATGGGGATAATGTTTTTTCTTGCAGTGTTGTTTCTGGCATTTTAAATGCATTTATACACCTTCAGTATGCAGCCAAACAGTCTTATCTTTGTGTATGTATATTATCTGAATATTCCCTGGGTGGGTATGTTATGTACCTAGAGATGTCCTAAGGGAACAATGCATATATAAGAATTTATTTGTAATGAGACTCCTGGAAAAAACTGTTCAGTACTGAAGTGGTTAAAATCTTTTAATCCGCTTTCGCGGGCTTTTAGGCTATTTAAGAGGCTGTCACCACCTCTCCCCACTCCGAGACGAAGCCCTCTGTGTAAGGGTGAAACGCGTAGAGGGGGAGATGCTGGTGTAGCCCTGTGTTTATTCAATAAAGTTGTGTGAAGATTACTCTGGGAGCCTTTTTCGGACATGCGCAGTAGCGCCGTTTTCCTTCCATTTTAATGATAGTTTGGACCTGGTCCCTACCTATGGTGAAGGGCATCTTTTCCGATGGGGTCTTCTCCATAGGAGCCTGCAGAAAAAGACATTGACAGTAAGAGCATTACCATTTTCTACTGTTACCAACATGCAATGTACTTTATTTGATGTCTGTAGAATTAGTCTAAACATTTTAGAATGAACTTGCACTCACCCTGACTTATACAATAAATATGGAGGTGCTAGGATCCAGCATCTATACCGCTGGATGCATATAATTATTTAAAAAAAAAAAAAAACATACTGGAACAGCATTTAAAAAGAGAAATTGATAAACTCACGTGTTCCTTTTGGTTTCACCAAGTTTTTTCTTGAATGTATCCAAAAAGCCCAGCAGAAATGCAAAAGATTAGAACCTACAAGGGAAGGAAAAGTTAGCATACACACATACACACTGTGGTTTAAGCCTGACGAAGGGGCCAGGGAGCTTTGAAACATTGCCGTAGTTTGAACATATAACAGTGTGTGTCTGCTAACTTTTCCTCCCCTTGTGCGTTCTAATTTTTTTTGTATTGCTGCTTTTTTTGCTGATACATTAAAGAAGAACTTGGTAAGAAAATGGGAGTCTAAAAGACAAAATAATTGTTTTAACCAATGATATTCTTGCACATAAAAGTGTTAAAAATACACTCATCTCATGATCTAATGCAAGATATATTAGAAAAACATTTCTAAAACTTTTGATTACCATGACATTAAAAGTTAAAAAAATGTTTAAACATTTATACGTGTCTAATCTATAAACTATCAATCACCTATATTTAGCCCACTTGAACATGCCACTGCCATTAGCTCACTTTAGTCCTAGGATGGACTGCCCAATTAAATCATACTTTCTCAAAGAAGGAGCGAGGCGCTGTTGTAGAGTCAACATTGTAGAAAGATTATGTTCTTATCACTAAATTAGGTTCTTATCACCAAGGGCTTTGTTCTATACCCACCAAAGTGGCTGTTTGGGTCATTTACTAGCCAAAAATCCGTATTGGCTTAAATGGTGATTTCAGCCTAAAAATGTCCCAAACTGCCGTTTGGGTGGAAATAGAATTACTCTTTAAATGTTACTTCTCCAGTGCCAAATGGGTTAAATGAACCCCTTTCCTTAACAACTGCAGAGCAATGCGTTTCAGGTCCCTATGGAAGTGAAGGGGTTGAAGACACAACGGTAAATTGCAATCTTTAATATGCAATCTTGTGCACTTCGTCTGTAGCTCTTCAAGTGCTCCCGGCTTGGAGTATTTTTCATCTTTAAGGATGCTGATGGCTGATTAAGCAAATCTCTAATCATCGTGTGGATCTTCACTGCTAGATATGCTCCAACCCCCTGAACACTCATTCCTGATGCATTCAGTGGTTACGCTCCTCTCTTGTGATGGGCCATTGAACAATTTCTCTCATTCTCTTTTCTCTTAAACAGAGCATTTACTTAAATGCCGGATTATTTATGCCCTGTGCTCATGTTCTGGTAATTTATTTTAAGGCCAGTTTGTGATTAAAGGTGCAGTTCCAGTGTGCAAACATATACTGGGGTTTTGATAAAGTGAAAACACAATGTGGGTTATTCACAAAGCAGTGATAAAATCAGTGCTTTTTTGCGTGCGACTATGCATTTTTTTAATCACCCTGCCAAACGCGGGATTCACTACGAAGTGAAGGCCATTTTTAAAGGCCGATTCAAAAAACAGCTCGCACGATTGTGCATTTTTTGTATCAGTGCTGTTGTGCTATAAATTCTATAGAGCGATAGCTGATAGAAAAAAAACAGCCAGTAAGAGCTCCATGGAGATGCTGCGTCCCCATGTACGGGTCTTACAGGCGACCGTGCATTAAAAAAATTAATTTTAATAATAGTGAATATGTGCAGGGGGTCTCCTGAGCTGAACCGCATTGGTTTCAGCCTCAGCACCCCCTACGTCCCAAGATACAGGCCCCGTTATGGGGTGCCGGTATCCCCACTGCTTTTAAATCTCCCGTGTCACGTGACCGAGGGATTGAAATCCTGCAGGGGATACCGGCACCCCATAACGGGGCCTGTATCTCATGAAGTAGGGGGGCCCCGAGGCTGAAACCAAAGCGGCTCAGCTCAGGAGACCCCCTGCTCATGTACATTTGTATCAAAACACCAATAACAATAGAAAATAATTCATTACCGTAGCGACTAGCTGCTATGCTAATGAAGCTGCTTTAATGTAAATTTTGTTAATAGTGTGCGGGAGCAGGGGGTCTTCTGAGAGGAACCACATTGATTTTAGCCTCTGGGAGCTCCTGTTTCCTGAGTTACATTCCCAGATATGGGGTGCCAGTATCTCCTTCATTATTTAAATCCCCGGTCACGTGACACAGACGATTTAAAAATGGTGGCGATACTGGCACTCGATGCCCCATACCGGGGCCTGCAACTCAGGGTCCCTGAGCTAGAAATCAAAGCAGTTCAGCTCAGGAGACCCCCTGCTCCCGCACACTATTAAAAAAATTACATTAAAGCAGCTTCATTACCTTAGCAGCTGGTCACTAAGGCAATGAAGGGGTTAAGGCACAATAGCAGGTTAGCAATAGCAATTGCCCCCAATAAACATTGCAATATGTACTACCCACCCCTTGTGCCACCAACAACCCCTATAGTCCCCTAACATACGTAAAAGCAGAGGAATGATACTAGAGGCTGGCTGGGGCCCTCAAGTGGTCCCCGCGGGTGTCTGGGGTTCCTCGGGTGGTCCCCACTGGTGTCTGAGGGTTCTCGGTGGATCCCGCAGATGTCCAGGGGCCATCGGGTGGTTCCAGTGGGTTTCCGGGGTCCCCTCTGGCCTGCGGTACCAATACTGTGCACATAAAAAAAATTGACCAATACTTTGAAATAAATACACCCTCTCCCCCCTCGAACCCCTTCCCCCCTAACACATACAGTACAGTAATGGGCAAAATCACTATTATCCAGATATGGATAATAGTGCATTTGCCAATTTAAAATTAAGCATTAACAAGCAAAAATAAAGTAAATAAAACTTGCACTTACCCCGCCAGCCTGCCTCGATGAAGGCCGTCCTCATCCTCATCACCGTCCATGTCCTCCGTTGCCAGAAACAATACAATAAAAAATACAATCTAATGGCCCATAACACCTTTATCATCTTAGCAGTTAGTAACCACTATAGTAATTAAGGGGTTAAACCACCATTTCCCACTACCCACGCAGGAGGCCTAACTACCCTCCCCAGGCAACTACCCCCACCCTCCACCCATTCATTGGTACAGTCGGTACATCATGTTCATATAATATGGGCATGATTTACCACTATAGCAATACATGGTGAAGCTAAAACAAAACAGGCCCAAAATAAAACACATTACATAGAAAAATCAACACATTAATAATGCCAATAAACCAATTGATTGGCACAGTGGGTACATCATGCCCATATAATAGGGGCATGATTTAACACTATGGCAGAAAATGGTCAACATACAAAATAAACAACCACCAACAATATCCAATGCAATCATAACAATCACAAAATAAACAACAATAAATAGGTAAACAGAACAAAATTACCACCAATCAATTAAGCAAATATCAAATAAACACCAGAATTAACAATTAAATCACCAAAACAAAACCATCAATAAATAAAAGAACACTCCAAATTAACACCATCATTCAAAATCAAAAGACCAAAAATAAACCACTATTAAAAAGCAAACACCAAAACAAATACAGAAATAAACAATTGTAAGCACAACAAATAACACTATCAGTCAACATCTAAACACAACAGAAATAGCATAAATATTTAAAAGCAAAGAACAAAAAATATATTTAAAAAAAATACAAGCAAGCATTTGCCAAAAAAAAAAAAAAAAAAAGCATTGTTTGCACAGTATGTATATATAGCCCTGGGCATACATCAATACAAAAAAATTACAATAAAATACAAATACTATGAAAAAAAACTGTAAAAGAAAAATAACATACATTCAATGATTTTTCTTACCTTTTAGATGTCTTCGCCCTCCGATTCGAGGGGTCTGAGCAAGCTCTCAAACAAATCCACGATCCAAAACAGCAACGGGCCACAGGTAAAGTCCAAAGTCCTATTCTTCTTTCTTTATCTTCATCTGTTAATTGCAATCCATTTGGGGGTCTTCTTCTTCTCCTTCTCCGCTCAGGCTTTTATAGGGCTGTCACATTTGAGTGCCAAATGGTTCCCATGCCATCTGATTGGAAGAGATAACAATGTGCCTCTTTTTTTTTTTATGTGGTCATGTAAATGGAGTGGTCAGCCAATCAGAATGCTGTACTTCCTTTCCTTTTAACATGATGTCACCAAACCCACATGGCCATAGTCACATGTTATATCAGCCAATCAGATTGTGAGATGTATATCCCCAATCTGATTGGTTGTAGTAGACCACCGGAGGAAACCCAGACACCCGCGAGGACCACCCAAGGACCCCTGTGGGGCAACCAGACACCCACGAGGACCACCTGGAGGCCATTGGACACACGATGGGTCCACACGAGTGTCCCTGGATATCCACGGGGACCACCTACGGGGACCACCTAGAGGCCCTCGGACACCCGCGGGGACCACCCAAAAGCCCAAGGATACCTGCGTGAACCACCGATGGACCCCCAGACATCTGTGGGGACAACCTGAGGGCCCCCGGACACCCGCATGAACCATCTGAAGACACCGGACACCAGCGGGAACCACCCGAAGACCCCAGACACCCGTGGAAACTAGCCAAGGACCCCCAGACACCCGCAGGGACAACGTAGAGGCCCCCAGACACCCGCAGGGACCGTCCGAGGCCCCCAAACACCCACAATGAACACCCGCGGGAACCGCCCGAAGACCCCCACAGGAACCAGTCAAGGACCCCAGAAACCCGCCGAGACCACCCGGTGACCCCTGTGGGGCCCTCGGACACACGCGGGGACCACTTGAGGGCCCCCTGGACACCCGCTGGGACCACCCGAAGACGCCTGGACACGGGTGGTGACCACCCGGAGACCCCGCTGGCCTCTTGTATTAGTGCTGCGAAAAAAAAATGCTTTTATGCATGACCAATAGTAGGTATTAGCTCTAATGCTGTGAATACTTTATTGAAGTTTTTTCAAACTCCAAACAAGTCCTCCTTCTTTTCTCTATTTGTGCCTTTATGCATGACTCCAGTCTCCAGCCTTTAGCTGGTGAAAAGAAACGGTTAGCTTTTATAGTACGAATCAGTTATCACTGCTTTGTGAATAGCGCAGACTGGCTTTTTTTTTATCACTGACTGTTTTTTGGTGATAAAAAGCATTAATAGCGCGATACTGCAGTGTATCACTGCTTTGTGAATCGCACAGCAGGCAGTATCACGCTATAAAGGCATTTATCTCACTTAAAGCACTTATCACTGCTTTGTGAATCGGCCCCAAAATCTGTGTCATTTTTACAATTGCTTTCATTTCACTTTTTTTAAAGGGAAGTCCCTCTAAAGGACCAAAGTGAACTCTTGACTGTGGCATGATCAGTGGGTTAAATGTAGGTAGTTGACACCATTTTTAAACCGGGACATTCGGTAGCTTTACAATGGGGAAGGTTTGTGCTGCTCCAGAAGAAGTAGAAGACAGGAGAATTAGATACGTCCAGTGTTATAAATTAAATCACAAATCCAGCAGCCTGAACATTTCAATGACAAGTGCCTCTTACTAATAGCAATTTTCAGTGTTATGCATGAAAATCTCCTGGGTGAAACTAGTGGAACACAAATAACAAATGTTAATGGGCAACCCTCTGAGGGATGAGGGGGGCTGCTGATGCCCCCCTCCCGAAACGTCAACTCCTTTTCTACATTTTCTTATTTTTCTTCATTATACCTGAAATAAAGTTATGATGATGCATTTATATTGTCAGTGTCTTGAAGTACATGTCTGCTACATCTAAATGAGACTGTTCACTTTCAATCACATGGTCATTACTGTGTCTGCTTCAAGGCACTGTGACAATAGATAATTTTTTCTTTGATGTTTAATCAGTGCCATTTTAATATATATATATAATATATATATATATATATATATATATATTATATATATATATATATAATATATATATATATATATATATAAAACTGTATGCTCATTTGCATGTCTTAGACAGGTCTGCAACCCCGCCTTTCACGATTATCACCCAGCACACAGCACTTCCACTGCAGCAAGGGATTCTGGAGATGACATGCAAATGAGCACACAAACCCAAGAGGTACTGGGATCGGACACACACACACATTTTTTAAAAGTAAAATCAATCACAATCATAAAAACAAACACAATTTCACTGACAAAAGACAAAGAAGTTTCACTTAACATGTGCATGCTCGTCAAACAGACTTTTTTTCTCTCCAAATGTGTTCCTTTGCTGCTTTTCTGTCAGGAAAGGGGTTTAATGCATTTATCCACACAAAGGCCTGAGCAGGGAACACCCAGATTGGGGTTAGCTGTCCTGCTGGGGTATCCAATTAAGCACAGTGTACTGCAACCAGGGCCACCAATAGAAATCTTGGGGCCAAGGACAAATTAAAGGAGCAGAGCCAAACTTTATTAAACCCACACCACCTCCCTCCCACCCCCGTTAATCTACGCACCTGATGGCGTACTGTGAGTCCCTGAATGGGGGATAATGAGATATGGGGAGAGAGGGAGGGTGGGGTAAGGGAGAGAGGAAGGGGGGGAGGGAGCGAGAAAAGGGGGATAGAGAGAGATGGGGAAGGGAAAAAGGGGGAGGGAGAGAGAGAGAGAGAAGAGAGAGAGAGAGAGAGAGAGAGAGAGAGAGAGAGAGAGAAGAGAGAGGGGGGGGGAGGGGGGGAGAGAGAGGGAGAGAGAGAGCAGAGGGGGAGAGAGAGGAGAGGGGGGAGAGAGAGAGAGAGAGAGAGCAGAGGGGGAGAGAGAGAGAGAGAGGGGGGGGGAGGGCGGAGAGAGAGGGAGAGAGAGAGAGGGGGGAGGGGGGAGAGAGAGGGGGAGAGAGAGCAGAGGGGGAGAGAGAGGAGAGGGGGGGAGAGAGAGAGGGGGGAGAGAGAGAGAGGGGGAGA
>NC_134487.1:183223076-183233076 GCF_040206685.1 Ascaphus truei
GTACAAGGAGAGAGGGGTATGGGGAGAGAGTTAAGGGGATAGAGGGGGAAAGGAGTGAAGGGAGAGAGGGTGGTGAGAGTGGGGGAAGGAGTGAGAGGGGTAAGAGGATAGAGGGGGTAAGAGGAGAGAGGGAGAGAGATAGAGGGAAAGAGAGATAGGGCAGAGGGGAAGGGGAGAGAGAGGAGAGGAGAGAGATGGGGGGGTGAGAGAGGTGGAGGGGAAAGAGAATAAGGAGGAAGGGAGATGAAGGGAGAGAGAGTGAGTGGAGAGGGGGAGAGAGAGGGGAGGGAGAGAGAGAGAATTGCAGAGAGAAATGGAGGGAGAGATAGGGAGGGGGGGGAGAGACAGGGGGAGAGAGAGGGAGAAAGGAAAGAGAGTGGGAGGAAGACAAGAGAGCTTTAACGGGAAAGAGAGGGGGGAAATTGGGGAAATTGGAAGGACAGAGAGGGGGGATTAAGAGAGTGAAGGAGGAGGTAAAGAGAGGAAGGAGAGAAGGAGGTATGGAGGGAGTGAGGAGGGAGAGGGAGTGAGAGGGGAGAGAGAGAGAAGGGACAGAGAGAGAAGGGGGCAGAGAGAAATGGAGAGAGAGAGAGGGGAGAGAGAGAGGTAGAGGTGGAAAGGGAGGGGGGGAGGAAGAGAGGAGAGCACGTTAAGGGATGAGAGAGGGGAAATTGGGGGTATTGGAGGAAGGGAGAGGGGGCGTAAGAGAGAGGTGGAGGTAAAGAGAGAGGGGGAGGGAGTGAGAGGGAAGGCGGGGAGTAAGAGGGGAGGAGGGAGTGAGAGGGGAGGGAGGGAGTGAGAGGGGAGGAGGGAGTGAGAGGGGGGGAGGGGGGAGGGAGTGAGTGGGGGGTAGTGAGAGGGGGGAGTGAGAGGGGGAGGGAGAGCTAGAGACAGAGAAGGGGAGGGAAATAGGGATGAGGGAGAGAAAGAGGTGGTAGGGAGGGTGAAGGGGATGGAGAGAGACAGAAGGGGAGTGGAAGAGGGAGGAGGATGAGTGAGAGGGGGGTGGGGGGAAAGAGAGAGTGGAGGGAGGTGGAGAGGGAGGGGTAAGGGAAAGAGAGGGGAAGCAAGAGAGAGGGAGGGGGAATGGAAAGAGAGGGGGAAGCAAGAGAGAGAGGGGAGGGAGTCAGAGAGAGGAGTGAGAGGAGAGATAGAGTGGTGAGGGTGAGAGGTGGGAGGGAGAGTGAGGTGGGAGAGAGGGGGGAAGGAGAGAGATAAAGGGAGGGAGGGAGAGAAGTGGAGGGAGAGAGAGGGGGTAGATACAAATAGGGGGAGAGAGGGAGTGGAAGGGAGAGAGAGAGGGGGAGGAAGAGAGAGAGAAGGGAGAGAGAGGGGGAGGGGATGGAAAGAGAGAGAAGAGGGGAGAGGGAGAGAAGGAGAGGGAAAGAGAATGGAGAGACAGATGGGGAGGGGGAGAGACAGAGAGGGGGAGGAGTAGAGAGAGAGGGGAAGGGAGAGAGTGGGGAAGGAGAGAAAGACAGGGTAGGAGAGATAAAGGGGGATGAGGGCGAGGAGAAAAGGAAAGGGAGAGAAGGGGAAACTGAGAGATTGGAAGAGTGTAGAAGAGGATCTGAGTGTGCCCACTGCCTACCTGCTGCCTTGGAGGATTGAGGGGGCCTGTTATGATCCGTGTTGAGATGGCCAGCAGATCTTCCTGATGGAAGGTGCTCACAGAGTTACCTGTCAGGACCCTCCCTTCCACCACCCTACAGCAGGCTGCCTCAGTCAGGCACTTCCACAGACACCTTCCAGTAGGCAATCTTTGCGGATCAGGTCACATGTTAGGTTTGCCGGCAGGGGGCCTGAGCCCCTTTATTCACTTGGCCTGGGACAGTCACAGCTTCCCCCCATTGATAACAGGCCCTTACTGCAACAATGTCACTTAGTAACCAGTGACATACCACCCTGAGGTTACCCGTTTCAGCATCAAACTTCTCTCAGGTCACCATCCTGGATTTTCTGTAAATGGGTGAGGGGACCCCAGCTTTTCCCTGATCCCGTGACCTTTGCCCCACCCCCCTGCTCACAGTCTGGTTAATATGTTGCAGACTTCCAAGACATGATACCCTCCCCAATAACAGAGGGGAGCTGCTGTGCCACTCACTGGGATAACAGTTAACAGCATTCATTCATTTTTATTATTAGTAAAAATGTTATAAATGGCAAAAGTGCTCCACATATTTCTTCTTTTTTGGCTTTCTTTATGCGTTTTTTCATATTCAGATTTGTGTGTTCTTCTATGTCAATACTACAAGTGCAATAATATAATTTATTGTATAAATTATAAAAATATTAGATAATTACATCAAAATGAAAAACGGCTTCATCAACATCAATAACAACACTGAATAATTAATAAACTGCAGATTACACAATAAAAAATTTAGAAGTAGAAATAAATTTTAATTTTTGCAGTCACTGTTAATCGTCTAGTTCTGTTCTTTAAATTAAAACTAAATAAGACTCTGATAAGTAAGTCATTTTTAACTTATAATAATAAACAAATCACAAACACACAACTGACAGTCGGAAAAATTACCCCACACAAACTGACCAAAAATGAAGAAACTCTCGTCATGAAACCTTCACTACTGTCAACTACAATGTGAACTACTGTACGTGAGAAAAAACTGGAAACATGGATTTGGTGAGGGACGGCAATCTTATCTTATGTCACACTGGCAAACTACTTTTTACAAAGGCCGATCGGCTGCACAATTAAGGAGTTTACAGAAGACACATAAAAACTGTTAAAAGCGTCCTTTTTGTTTTTTCTAAGGGGAAATTACTTTTATTATAGATCTTTAAGGAATTTATCAAATAATTTACCATAATACATCCATTTCTTTTAGTGGGCAACTTTTTTCTATAGATCCTAGGTATAGTGTCTATAGTGTCTATGCCATAACTTGGGCCTGTGAATTAATCTATTTTTCTGATTATTGTTTCGGTTTTGCAGTCAGATACATAACCTCTGAGGTTGTGTTTGTAAGGAATATATATGACACCCCTCCTCTTGTTTTTTAAATCCATGCTTTAATAAAGTTACTTTATAGCACAGTCCAGCCTTTGCTATTTTTGCTGCGCGGCCGTGCCCGCTGTCTCACTCTCCTTCTCGGCAGTGGTGATTTCTTACTGTATGAAGAATCCTGATGTTGTCCTCTAACAGTTACCACCATCAACAACTAATCTACCAATAGCTGAGTTCCAACCGTTACTCCAGTGTTCTGTTCCTCTGTCTGACAGATGACAACTGAGCAGAACATTATAGGAAAGGTGACAGAGATATAAACATTGCCCCATGAAACAAGCAGCGCTAAGAGGCTTCTCACAAAGGGCCTCATGCAGTAAGCGCCGATAAGGCTTTTATCAGCATTTTCCCGCCAAATTTGCATTTGCTATTCAGTAAGCGCCGATAAGTGGCCAAAATCGGCATTTTGTCTTCCCGATAAGAATTTATCGGCAGGCGGCTGCTGATAACCCACATAGCGTTTTTTTTTTCATGTTTACATGTAGTTTGTGACCTCCCTCTTTTTATGACGTCCGCAATTGGACACTCAATAACATTGCATGTTTACATTGTACACGATGCATTATAATCACTTCATGCTAAGTTATACACAGATCTATAATAGTTACTCATTTTTAGACGATTGAAACATAATCAATAACAAGTATCCTGATGGCTTTAAATTATGGATATGCACATTAGAATTAGTTCATGTGAACATGTGACACTAACATGCGAAATGATACATGTTGCAACATAGTTTTTCAACGTCAATGTCATGGTTGTATCCTAATGAGATGACTGAGTGTTGCGTTCAGAAGTGGTACATGCATTACACATTCCATACATACTTGCGAATAAATGGTTGTACAAAGCTTAACGTTACATCATTGTCAAATATCATGATTGCCTGGTGAACACACATAAATAATCCGTTTAATTCGTACTGAATACCCGTTTGGAGTTAACAACTTTGATATGTTAATGTAACACCTTGCACTTCATCAAGTCACGTGACATCATCACATAGGTATTTAAAGGAGGGCAATTACCTGCGCATTGACAGCTACAGACCTGAAAATTATATGATTGTTCATGAGACGGAGGAAGATTCTTTTGGAGGAGAGGCTAGCTGAGGGACAGGATGTCACAGGGCAAGGAAGGTACAGGGACAGGGACAGAGACAGGGACAGGGACGCGGAGAGGAGAGGGAGAGGGCGAGGGTGAGGGAGAGGGCAAGGAGATGAGAGGAGAAGAGAGAGGAGAGAAGTTGTGCCTCATCCACGTTTGTACAGGGAGAGAACCATGTTAGATGGGATGAGTGAGGAGGAGGTCATAAGTCGCTATCGTTTGAGTTCAGAAGCAATCTTAGCTCTTTATGAAGAGATACGGGTAGATTTAGATTTTGTGACAGCCAGAGGTCGTGCAGTCCCTGGGCTTGTTAAAATGCTGTGCTCATTACATTATCTTGCTTCCGCGTCATTCCAGACAACTGTGGGCATAGTGGGCGGGGTCTCGCAATCTACATTCTCGCGGGCCTTTACCCAGTTTCTATGTGCACTGAATAGACGCGCTAGGAATTATATTCATTTTCCTACAGAGCACACAGAGTGGCTGGAAGTGAGGAATGGCTTTTATGCCATAGCCGGGATACCATGTGTGATGGGTGCAATAGATTGCACCCATGTTGCTTTGATCCCGCCTAGTCAGAGTGAGCATGCTTACTGCAATCGTAAGCACTACCATTCACTGAATGTACAGGTGGTATGCGATGCCACGATGAAGATTATGCATGTGGTAGCCAAATTCCCTGGTTCCAGTCACGATTCCTCTATCCTGAGAAACTCATCAGTCTTCCATGCTTTCGAAGAAGGCTATTTTGGACCTGGTTGGCTGGTGGGTGAGTACATATTATGATGTGTTAACAAACAACTCTTGTTTTTCTATGAACTGTTGTATGTAATAATGTTAACACAATTTTTTTCATATTTGTGCCCGATGGATTATAGGTGATTCAGGATACGGAATTAGGCCGTGGCTGTTGACCCCGCTTGCAAACCCTCAATCTGAAGCAGAGGAGAGGTTTAATGTGGCACATATATCTAGACGATCCGTCATAGAGAGGACATTTGGGCTTCTGAAAACAAGATTCAGGTGTTTAGATAGAACTGGTGGGGCACTTCAATATAAGCCTGCTAAAGTGTCAGATATTGTAATTGCATGTTGCATTTTGCACAATCAGGCACTCCGCAATAATTTAGAAACAGACATACGTCAGGGCTTGGAGGAGGAGCATCCCGTAAATTTACCAGCTGACACTGAGCAAACAGCAAGTGGTGTGGAGACATGTCGTAATGTGATAAACACATATATTTCATGTAAACAAATACATATATGTTCATAGTACTACATCAATGTATTAATTCATTGTAATGATAAATACATGTGTCCAAATACCATTCACTTAGGAAACAGATGAATATGGTTCTCCCACCTTTCTGTTCTCTGCTGTGTGGACAATTGCATGTGGCACCGGTATGTCATTCATCAACAGGTTGTATTATACTTCTTACCACTAAAATGTGTTGTGTGTACGTGAGGGAATAATGTGTACTAAATCTATATTTTCTGTACATGCTATTTTTGGTTATGCATACACAATAAACCTACTATGTCGATAGCCAATAGCTAGTGCATTATGGTTACATACAATTTTATTTTGGAATGTGACATGTGTCACAATGATGTGTAGACTATTGTGTATTTAAGATCATATTTGACGTATTCTCTATTTTGTTTCATATCACATACAAAAGTGTCACTTCTGTGTGTTGCTTACCTTAATGAACATGTCATGACAATGATTTATATTCATTCATGTTTTCTTTTTCAAGGTATATCACTCCAAGGACTGCTCATGGTATGTATTTGAATTCACATGTGTAATAAGATGTGCAAACCTCGATACAGGTATAGTTAGAGGATGTTTAAAGAGAACGTAATGAACAAGTGCTGACAACAGAAATATGTCCTTTCTGTATTGTGTCCGTGCGTTTATATACACTTTGTGGTTATTGGACAGTGTGTTTAAAAATCATTACCTACATTACATAACATCTCATTATTACAACGTAACAACATCCATTCATGCACATGAGCGATGTTAACACTCAATGCATGTTTGTATGAAATGACCCAAATGTGGTAAACATCATTAACATTGCAATGTATGTCATTATTTATTCTCTCACTTCATCTTCATGTTGATTAATACATTGTCACATCTGTATGTATAAGTGAAAGATGTGTGTTGATTTGACGTACATGTTGCATTTGTCAAAATGTTAACACCATTCCAAAGTATAGTTCTTTGGATTCACATTTTGTTCAGAATCATTCAACACAATTACAATGTTCCTAAGTAAATTTTAATTTCATTGACGTTACCTAATAATAATGATCATGATCCTTTATAACAACTGTCAACATATGAACATAAATGAAGTATACATTTACATACGCACACATTTCATCAACATTGTGTGTGTGTGTGTTCCTGTTTTTGTGTGATGCATGTATTTCTACTTGAAAGAATATTGACCTACATTATAATGTTGTTTTTATCATCGCCGTGTGAGTAGGCAACACTTATGAGCCAAGATACACGATTGCTTTAACCCACTCAGTATCACACTGTCTGCAATTATATTGTGTTTCTTTTATATTTTAATTTTCCTTCCATGCTCCCCCTGGATCACGTACGAATTTGCACAACTTGAGGGACAAGTGGAACCAGTCCCTAACCAGCTGGGTTGAGCAGGGTTTTTTTATACACTTTTATATATTCATTCACGAATTTATCACGTGTGCACCATTTTTATATGTTGTTTATATGTATTTCTTGCATCAATAGATCTAAGAATCATTCACTTTATATTGATAGTGAACACTAGTAGAGTTAGCGCTTTATATTCACTGTAACACAGCACGTTTTTATCATCGCCGTCACTTAGCTATGTATGTGTTTAACGTTTAATAATAACACTAAACTATAGTTAATCGTGTGAATGAAATGTACACACAAATGTTCATGGTTTAATGATCGGTACATAACATTCATTATCTCATGCATGTTAGGTTACCACTACAACCTAGGTGATAATATAACATTCACACGACTAAAAAGTTTCTATCACCTCCCTATTATTATTGTGTACGTTCAGATACAATGTCTACGAGTTGTTATGTAGCATTTATATTCTTTGACAAGTCACACGTTAGATTATAATATATAGTAGATTAATGTGTTTGCTGAGTGATAATGTTGGTTGCATATATCACATGGCAATACATATAATGTTAGTAGAAAAGAAAAAAATATCAATATAAGTTCTAACTTCAGTGCTTAGCAACATCATTATGATAATTAAGTGCATAGTAAATATTTGCACTATAGCATAACATTATGTAGTGATTGTTAATCTGCGCACCAATCATTGCAAGCATTGTTACATATTTCTTATAATTGTTGTTCGCTAGTCATCACAATCATCTAATATAACGATTGGCCCATCTGAAATCATACATTGGTCCCATGTGAGAAAACAAAAGAACAAGGCGCACAACGCATATAGTGAAGTATAGTTTAAAAAAGTGAATTTTACTAAAGGGTAATAAGTTCTGCGTACATCAGAGTAAATACAAATGAGCAGTGGGTTAGTGGGTTTACCACACAAGTAGACGGCTGGAAACGGCACTCTTTACTTAATCTCGGGGAGCAGTGGGCCAGCAGTCATCAATCCCGACAGGTGGTTCCTCTACGTATGTAGAATCCAAATACTCCGTCTCAGGGTGGTAAGCAGGTCCTGTCCGTGATTCAAAGTCTGCGAAAACAAGTCTCACACAGGCGTGTAGCAGCCTCCGTTAGTGCCCGCACAGCCGAACGCCACTCGCACACCGTTTCTCCTCGTGGAGCACCCGATGATGACGTCACGGACTACTCATCCACTCCAGGGAATCGTCCGCTATAGCACACAGTGTACGGGGCAACGCAGGATACACGCAGCAGCACAGGATACAAACAGCAACAAGGGCTGTCACAGGAATCAGGGGAACACGAACTGAGAGTGTTCTCAGTAACAAAAGGGTATTAAAAATGAGCAATGACACCCTCCAACGCGTTTCGTAACACACATTTACTTCTTCCCTGATTCCTGTGACAGCCCTTGTTTCTGTTTGTTTCCTGTGCTGCTGTGTGTATCCTGCGTTGCCCCGTACACTGTGTGCTATAGCGGACGCTTCCCTGGAGTGGATGAGTAGTCCGTGACGTCATCATCGGGCGCTCCACGAGGAGAAGCGGTGTGCGAGTGGCGTTCGGCTGTGCGGGCACTAACGGAGGCTACTACACGCCAATGTGAGACTTGTTTTTGGGGACTTTGAATCACGGACAGACCTGCTTACCACCCTGAGATGGAGTGTTTGGATTCTACATACGTAGAGGAACCACCTGTCGGGATAGATGACTGCTGGCCCACTGCTCCCCGAGATTGAGTAAAGAATGCCGTTTCCAGCCGTCTACTTGTGTGGTAAACCCACTAACCCTGCTTATTTGTATTTACTCTGATGTACGCAGAACTTATTACCCTTTAGTAAAATTCACTTTTTTAAACTATACTTCACTATGTGCGTTGTGCGCCTTGTTCATTTGTTTTTTCTCTAGTTCCAGGAGTGTCGAGCCACCCCCAAGAAAGGCTGCAGACGATATATTAGTGACACCTTCAATTTCAAGGTCCACAATATTGTTTTGTTTCACTGTTCACTGTGTGTGTTTCACTAGTTATTAGCTGACACTACTACCTATTTCTGTATACCATTGGTCCCATGTATTCATCCTCGACATCTGTGAAATACAGAAAACACATGATGTTCAAAGATTGCACATTTATCTATGTTTCAGCATGACAACGCTTAACACATCTCTATATGATTGTGGATATTCACGCATAAGTAACGTATATGTTTAAACTGCAAGGATCAAAGTACAGATATAGAACTATCTCATGTTTCAAATGCCAGTGTTTCCATTACTACTGATATGTTTGTTCCGGTGCCTGCATACATAATAATGTGGGCGCACAACGTATGTTGCGCGCGCACGTCACGAATGTGTGGACTAACTCTTTGAGCATGCGCAAAACGATGTGTACGCTGTGCGTTCAATACATGTCCCTCCATGGTGATGCTAGCAGTACGCATATCATGGCTGAAAGTTATGATATGGAAGCGAAACAAATTCACTTCTACACACGTACATATCTAAACTTTGTAAACGGACGTGTGCCCACAGGCAAAAAGGATGATCAGCCAATGAGCGAACAAAATACGTGTGACGTCATGTGAAGGCAACATGAAATGCACGCAAACACCCCTCCCACTGAATGAACATTGGCCTCAAGCGCTGTGCACGCACCGCCCCCCTGATGCGCGCGCATGACACACTGCACTGACCGTAACAATAAGCTACGGGCACAGCCAATACTGTTTCACGTGCGCACATTGGTTGGGGGCGGGGGGCTTGCATCGGTAACCTTTTTAAGGACGCCTTGGGACATGATCACGTTCCCACGTCACATGTGGGCGACACATTGTTTTTATATGTTGAATGCTAAACAATGAGGTGTGTGTGTGTTACAGTTAGTGTAACATTTAGAAAAGATGGTTTCAAATCGATAATAATGAATGATTTAGGACTCCGTCACCAATGTGTACTCCTGGTTCGTCATGTAGTCTATTGTTATAGGAAATAATCTATTTGTGTATGCTCCATGCAAGGCTATCTGCAATGTTACGCTGTATCCACTCATTTGGCTAACAAATTGTGTATATTATGTGTATATATTGTGTATATTATAACATTATTATAATGTTATAATATTTGTGACATATATAATTTGAGTCAAGGCATAACGGAATGTGTATTTACCATTATTG